>NC_090245.1:18781120-18795425 GCF_037325665.1 Littorina saxatilis
TATAATGGTGAATTGCTGCTTACGTAAATGTGGGTTGCTCTCTATCAGTGAATCAGTGTAGATCATGAATTGATTCCTGGATTTATAGGTATGTGCAGCTGTCTCTCTGCCGCTTGTCTTGTATGTTTCAACCTTGTCTCACTATATATTCTGATATATTCAGATATATTCCACGTCTATATATAGTCAGTAATACTGGATACATTTCACTGAGAAGCAGAAATACAATGCTGATCTTTCTATCTGAACCAGGTCCATCCAGTCGCTTTGGACAGAATGTTAGCATTGTAGAAGCACTAGTGTGTTTTGCAAGCTGATTTATGTTGTGTAATTATCTATACAAAATATACAGCTCATCATGCACCTGGAGTACCACAAAGCTACGTAAATATACGGTCATCTAGACCAATGCATGTCTTGTTCGAACAGCATGTACCTGTGAGAAAGATAGATTTTAGGTGTCCGAATCTTCTTATTGTACCACATATATGCTTCAACTTTCCTGTAGAATAAGCCAAAGAATGGACTATGTCCCCAGAGTTGTTCTTCTTTGCTTGCATTATTGAAGTAGTTTCTCATATAGTTGTTAACCAGCTGTTCATACCAATGGGAAAAACAACATGCACAATTAGTTTCTTTAAAGTTTAGGTACAACAAAAATTGATCTTGAGAAGTCCACTTCCTTTTGACGTTTTTCAGTTTGATTATTGAAAAGGAATTAACAGTATATGAATCAAGAACATAAACAGAAACATTTTGGGACCAGTTTTGAACAGCAGTGTCTAATTCTCAATTCAAAGTAGAATCTGTGAGAAAACCAAGAGCTTGAAATGTTCTGGTTGAACTTTTAAGTTGATTGCAGACAGGTCATTTCAAGTGAAAAACATAATATGATTCACTTGCAGAACCTTTTGCGTGATGGTCATTGTTTAATGTCATAATGTAATTACGCGTTTTTTCACCACTTCAACAGCATGGTTTACAATTACACATCTAATCCTTCAGCGTATTTTGTTATTCTGTGGGTGCTAAAACAACACCGTACATTTTGATTCAAACTGGTTGATATACTTCCTATTGTTTTGACAAATCCTCCTAGACTAAATGCTTTTGAGAAGCTGAAGCTTATTTTTATTTTTTTATTTTTTTTGTTTGGTAAGTTTTTGTGCGGTTAAGAATGATAGCTAAATGTGGCTGTAAGGTGAAACGTAAAGACGTTTGTACAGATATTTTTGACAAATGGTGTTTTATTCCTGAATGGGTAATTTATGCATGTTGACACATATAATGTACGTAAGATGTACCTAATCTGCTGGCTGTTCTAATCTACTTAAAACAAGTATAATGAATGACATTGCAACAATCGGGTATTTCATTTTCTGTTGTTGTACTAATGTTCTTTCCATTCTCCTTTTCTTACATTGATACTTCTGAACTAGCTGTGCCAGTTTTGAATGATCCAGTTTGACTTAATGTTCAAATTTGTCCTGTGACTCAAACAACCCACAATGGCATGACGTGTTTTCAAGATTTTTTCTTGAAGGATTTTGTTGTTAAGTCTATGTTTTATTTAAAAAAATATATCCAGTATACAATTTGAAAACTGCGCAACTCATTATAAACAGGTTGAGCTTATTTCATATTTGGTCTTTTTTTTATGACCTTCAACATTTGTGTGTGAGATGTACGAGGTTGTTTCTTTTATTCGTTTTTGCTTCAAATGTATTAGTTGTCTGCAGTTGTTTTTATTGTTTTTTGTTTTGTTTTTGTTTCTGTGTTTGTCACTTCGTCAGAAAACAAAAATAGACCAGGGCTTCATTCTCAGATTGTTTTCTACAAATTATTCTTTACTTTTTGCCTTCCCTTTTTTGTGTTTTTTGTTCAGAAAATTATTCCAGCAAAATACTGCTTTAGTTTTTGGCAATTTGATTGGCTTCCAGAATGTTTCTTGCATTTGTGATTATTACCTAATATATGGTATTTTCCACCGACCGTTTTGAATGCACAATGGTGTGTTTCATGCAGGTACTAAAACAGCATGTAAACTTTCGACAGAATATACTTTCTGTAAACATGTTTGCATTAGGCCAACAACAAAAAAAGTCTGTTTAAGGTAACATAGGCAAAAAAAATAGGTCGGGATTTTTTTGATTTAAAAAAAAAAAAAAAAAATTCTCAAAAAAACCCATATTTTTAAGTTATTTTGCCAAAAAACAAAGACCTTATTTTTTTTTCTCCCCCCAAATGCAAAAAAAAAGTCTAGGGTCGCGCGAAAAAATAGGGTCGGTCGGGATACCGTAAACAGACTTTTTTTTTTTTTTTTCCTTAGCAATTCATCAAAGTAGATCAAAATGGCCCTAAATTGCTTGGGCTGCATTGACGCGTATGTGTATATGTATGTTTTGCTTGTGTACATGCAAAAGCAGGTATTGCTAACAGTTTGATTTACATATTGTGCTTGAATTAACTTACATCTTCTGATTAGTTTTCCTGCCTGCTCTTTCAGAAAGAGATATCATAAATGTTTCGTCTGATATTGAAAAAATAAATCAATCTTCATGAGATGCCCTTAGATTGAGTACCTAATCAATTTTAGGTGAACGAGAAAGTTAATAATGTTCATAGCAAAAGTGTTGAAGAAAAGCAATACATTCATTGTATAGAATTGTTGGGGTATTTTTAAGTGTATTCTTTAACATCTATTTGTCATATTTTATCATCTTTCATCTGGTCATCATCTTTTTCTGTGTGATTTATAAATGAGCTGCAGTGCTTAATACATGCGTACTCGTTATATACGCAAGCCTTAGTTTTCACTAGTCAAATGAAACTGTCCCGGCAACCATGAATCTTTGTAAATACAATAATGAAAGCTCGTAAAATAATGCAAATTAATTCCATAACCTCATTACTTGAAAATGAAATGTATGATTACCAAAATGATTTTTGCTGTTTGTCTTTTGTAACACTTTGACAACGTCTAATTGTCTTCAAATTATTTTCAAACGGTCTAACGTTGGGATATTCGGCTTTAAACATTTATTCTTTCATTTTTGAGGAGAAAGTTATTTCAGAAGACATTAATATCAACTCTCACCATGCAAGTCTGTTCGATTTAATCTTTAAATTCATTGACAGTACTTAGCAAAGCACTAAATAAAGCTTCAGCTCAGAAAGTACATTCTGTTTGAAGCATCAAAGAGCATGTGCAGTGTGTATGTTAATTTCTACAAACTGATAGTTGTGGCTGAACTTGTATATTGCTTGATATACGTATTGTATACTGTCCATCACATGCTAAATTTCACCCATCAAGTATTATTGTTAAAAAACTGTTGTAAAATCAAAATTGTTTTCTTACTTCTGATACTGACAGAGTCACAGGCTATTTGATTATAGGAGTGAAGTGAATGTGTATTCCTTTGGTGTAAACAGTTCAGTTGTAGTTTTGTTTCTGTTATTTCACCTTTTAGTTTGCTGGGTCGACAACTAGGTTTTGCTCTCTGTTTCTATTGAGGCTAAGTATATCATTTGATGGCTCTGTTTATCTATTTTGGTATTGCAGATTTGTGCTGAAAGGAAAAATGTATTAGATTTACAGAGGTTTGGTGTCTCAGTGTACGTCTCGTTCTGTCGATTTATGAGTTGTACAGAGATCTATATATTTTTGTTGATTTTGGATTTGGGGACCTATTGTGAATCGTTTGAATATGGACTAAAAGTGACAATTTATTTGCTCAAGTAGCAACACTTTTGAAGTTGTGTGAATTTTTTTTTTTCTTATCAAATTCATTTTTGTTTAAATTTTCACTTGTTTATTTACTGTAGACTTTTGCCTTTCACCAACACTCCCCTTTCAACATTTGTTTTAATTCTTTATATTTTTGAAATATATATATTTTTTTTATAGATTTCTGTTTAAAATATGTGAGACTTAAAAGTACTGGCCTGTTTAGGGCATTAAATAAGAGGTTTTGAATTGGTTTTCTGCCAAGTGTTTGTGTTGTGGAATTGCAACTTGTTTATTTTAATTTTATTTTTATTTCAAGCGTTTTGCTTTGCTATTGCAAGTACACATCTGCAGGGATGTTGATAGTTACACAGCAGAGTTTTTTTTAATGGTGTTTTTGAAAATGTTATTATTTATTTTTGTAAAGACTTGCCATTGCAAGGTCAGCACATTTAACATTCTTCAATTAACATTTATGTAACCTACTACAGATCTGTCTAGACTTGTTCATGGGATAACAGCATCTTTCTGCTTGGACACATACCAAAATTGAACAACCTGGTAGGCTAATTTCTATAAAGAGGATTTTATTTTGTTTAAATTTTTTTTGCTTAACACTTTCGCGACGGGAGGTGACTATATTAGTAATAGCGCTGCAACGCCCACGGACGGGAAGTGACTATTTTAGTATTAGACATACAAGGTACACGACTCGTGATTGCTTCCCGGTTTTTGAAGCTTGCAGTAAATTGAGTTGTTTCCCTTGATACACGTGGTTTTCTCTTCCGGCTTGATCAAATTAGTGCAGATTTGCGTGGTGTTTTCGAACAAAAAAAATGAATCGAAGGCGAGCCTTGTCACGGGAGGAGATTCTCCGGATTTTGGATCTTGAGGATCCTGTAGATCATGATACATCGTGTCGTTTTAGCCTCAAGAAAGCGATAATAGCAGTGATATTGAGGAAGAAACAGTCCCGTTGTTGCTAGTACGAGTCGGCAACTACACGTGGTAGGGGGTGATACTGCTAGACGAACATGTATCTCGGAATCGTGCAGGAGCTATGGGGGCGTGGCAGCACTGATAACAATGGATGGCTGGAGCCTTCAAATCCTTTTGGAATTGTTCATAGGTGTACAGTTGGTACTTTGTTGTGAAAATGTGACTTATATTCAATATGGATTACCTAGACATCATTTGGTGAGTGTTACAGTTTTGTTTCATTTGAGTCAGGATGCTGTGAGTGAATGCGTGATTTGCTTGTTTTTTTCTTTGTACTGTCTCCTTATTTCTGTGTACAATGTTAACAATATTTTAGCTAATTCATAGGTTTTACACCTTGTTTGGTTATAACATTATTTATAATACTTTCTGTTAAAAAATAACTTTTAAAAAAGCAGTGGAAAATAAAACACACAGGACGTTAACGCCGTGGCAGTGCTAGTCACAATAGTGTTAATTAATTTTCAGAGATAGACATAGATTACTGAGTTACGAAATTAATTCAGCAAAAACGCTCTACTCCTTGGCGACAGCAGCTAGACTGTAGATTTTGTGTATGTATCCAAGTGGAAAGATGTTGATATCCCATGTAAAAGTATGGACGGCTCTGTACGTATTGATGACTGGCAAGATTGTTCACATGGGAAGGAATTATGCATCTTTAAAAGCAACCAGCCAACTAAAAAAGAATTGTCAACAGTTTCAAATTGGAGAAGAAACATCACATTTTGAAAGAACCAATGTTTGTTCAGATAATTTTTGTAAGACTTAAATTCTGTCATTTTCTTGGCCTTTATGCTTATTCATGCCGATATAACATTGAATCAAATTGTTTATTTAGGGTGCAGATTGCTTGCCATATGCATGAAGCTAAATATTAATTACCCATGTTTGAAGAGAATGCTTCATTTTGTTGTCTTTCTCTGCATTTGACATCAAAAGCAATGTGAAGAAGAAGAAAAAATCAGTCATCCCATACACATGACACATACATATATGCATGTATGCAATGACTCATTCACTCACTCAAATGCAACTCAACCAAGAAACCAACGAAAGTGATGTTTGTATCAACCTTCCATGAGTGGTTAAAGATTCATGTAGCTTGTACATATTTATGATTGGTGTTGACGTGTAACGCGCAGACGGTCTGAAGGGAACTATACAGTTTGTACGATGATGTTTAAAAGCCACTTCTGATGTCAAAATTTGTTTTGAAATGAGATGTAAATGTCCTTACATTTATCATATTATACAGTGTAAATATCTATACTTGTGTATCAGCAACTCAGCCACTTCTGTTAAATAGATGTAGCATTGAGTTACCATGGGTGTAGTGCTTTGTTTATTTTTGGTCTATGATTTTCTAAGGTTCAATTCTGCTAGCTGCTTCTGTGTACAATTTGTATGAATCATTTTGTTTTATTTGTTTGTGTCCCAGTAAGGTAACATATTGTACTACGTTGCAAGCCCCTGGAGCAATTTTTTGATAAGTGCTTTTGTGAACAAGAAACAATTAACAAGTGGCTCTATCCCATCTCCCCCCCTTTCCCCGACGCGATATAACCTTCGTGGTTGAAAACGACGTTAAACACCAAATAAAGAAAAGAAAGATTTGTTTGTGTCTTATTCTTTTTCACTTCGCATCACTTACATTTTCCAGGAAGGTAAAGACCGTACGTAGTACATACAGTGCTTTTTTCTGTATTATGTTATCCTTCCTTTTCACTTTTTGAGTCACTTGAGAAAAAGTGACTCTATGTAATCGGTCAGTGTTAGTCTGTCCGGCCGGCCGGCCAGCCGTCCGTCCGGCCGGCCGGCCGGCCGGCCGGCCGTCCGTAGACACCACCTTAACGTTGGACTTTTCTCGGAAACTATCAAAGCGATCGGGCTCATATTTTGTTTAGTCGTGACCTCCAATGACCTCTACACTTTAACGATGGTTTCGTTGACCTTTGACCTTTTTCAAGGTCACAGGTCAGCGTCAAAGGAAAAATTAGACATTTTATATCTTTGACAAACTTTTCTCGGAAACTATCAAAGCGATCGGGCTCATATTTTGTTTAGTCGTGACCTCCAATGACCTCTACACTTTAACGATGGTTTCGTTGACCTTTGACCTTTTTCAAGGTCACAGGTCAGCGTCAAAGGAAAAATTAGACATTTTATATCTTTGACAAAGTTCATCGGATGTGATTGAAACTTTGTAGGATTATTCTTTACATCAAAGTATTTACATCTGTAGCCTTTTACGAACGTTATCAGAAAAACAAGGGAGATAACTAGCCTTTTCTGTTCGGCAACACACAACTTAACGTTGGGCTTTTCTCGGAAACTATAAAAGTGACCGGGCTCAAATTTTATGTGAACGTGACTCATTGTGTTGTGAATAGCAATTTCTTCCTGTCCATCTGATGCCTCATATAATATTCAGAACTGCGAAAGTGACTCGATCGAGCGTTTGCTCTTCTTGTTGTGTGTGTTTTTATTATTGTTTGTATTTATATGTTCAAGAGTGTAGTATAGTGCTTAACAAAACAAAACTCTTTTTGTGTATCTGTGTCTTTTCTTATCCTTATAATACCAGCAATACATATATATTATCCCCATGAAAATGTAGTGTGGCGTCTTCCCTTGCTAGTTTGTTTATTTCAGTGCTTTTCTGTGTTAATCTTTTTTCGCTGTATATTTAGTATTTATTTATATTGACACAATTTGAAGCACAGATTAATGTGATATAATTCTTTGGTCAAAATGATTATTATTGTTTGTATGCCAAAGCATCAGATTTTCCAGGTGAGAACTGAGACTTTAAAGTACAGTGTACCTCAATTCCTTTGCCTGTAAATGATCATGTACACCACCCTAGATCTGTTCAGGCTTTTACACAGCAAAGCTGTATCCCTCCTCTTGGACACATACCAAAAATCAACAGCCTCACTGTGTTATTTGAAGGGTGGGATTTTTGTGTGCCGACTCACAGGCACACTCCTTCCCGTGTAAACTGTTTGGCTCCCCATCTCAGATGTGGCCAGGCTTTTACATGGGATAAGACCATCCCTCCACTTGGTCACATACCAAATATTAGTCTGGGTACTCTCCGTGCACAGTGGCAAGTATTTTGATAAATTAATTTTCTGAAAGCCACTTGGTGTCTTTTTAAGAAATTAATTCATAAAAAATGTCCAACTTTTCACAGCAAGTAGTTAAGATATTGATTGTTGGTATGTTTGTAAGTGGAAGGGTACACTTGTCCCATATCAAAGCCTGAACAGAGCTGTGGTGATCGTTTACAAGATGGACCACATTGGAATGAAGTAAGGTCATATATTGTACTACGTTGCAAGCCCCTGGAGCAATTTTTTGATTGGTGCTTTTGTGAACAAGAAACAATTAACAAGTGGCTCTATCCCATCTCCCCCCTTTCCCCGTCGCGATATAACCTTGAACGGTTGAAAACGACGTTAAACACCAAAGAAAGAATTGGAATGAAGGTGCATTTAAGGCGTGACGTCAAGTTTGGATAAATATGTTTTCTATTGGATGAAAAATGTCAGTGGTTCACAATCGCTCCCAGAAAGATTTTGTTATGATGTTCAAGCAGGAAACACATTTTCAATGCTGTGCATGTAAATATAATGACACATGGATTTTCTGTGATGTGAACTGAGAAGCCTCGAGAAACTTGACATCAGTGTATGCATCAAAACATGACATTTTGACTATGTTCAATGATGGCCAAAGTGTGAGAATATTGTTTGACATGCTCAAAAACATGATAATTTCATTATTTTGTTGACAGGAGTATGAGAATTTCAGTCATGAGTAAAACAGTGATCATTTCAGTGATGTATTATCTATAGTGTGTGAGTGTGTTCCATGTCTGAAACATGATCATTTTAGTTACGTCCATGTTTGAAACAAGACAGCGCACATGTTTGAAACAAGACAGTGCACATGTTTGAAACAAGACAGCGCACATGTTTGAAACAAGACAGCGCACATGTTTGAAACAAGACAGCGCACATGTTTGAAACAAGACAGCGCACATGTTTCCGGCATCGAAATGTCAACATGTTTGGGAGAAAAAACAAACGTGTGAATGTCTGTAAGGTTCTAGCATGACATTCGGTTCATGACATTTTGTTTTCACTTACAGGCCTGAATTATCAACAGTGATTTGTTTTCTGCAATTGTATGATGGGGGGGCTATCACCTTAATTTTGAAAGCTAATATAATGTTAGATAGATTTTGATTTTGTAAACTGGGTTTTTTTTTCCTGGAGGGACTTTATACTGTGTATAGGTGTGCCTATTGTGAGTAATAGATGTTTCAGAGAGCAACTGTGTTTTTTAACAATTATGTACAAGATTTTTTTTTATTATTATCATTGTATTTTTTCAAATTAGATTGATTTGAAGGCCAAATCATAGTCTATTTTTGTGTTAGACTCAAGTAGCAGATATGGAACGTTGTGAATCAATAAAGCTTGTTTTGGCTAGATTGGTCTTCTCCAGAATGGTGAGAGTGAGAGGGGAGAGTGTGTGTGAGTGATAGAGAGAGAGAGAGAGAGAGAGAGAGAGAGAGAGAGAGAGAGAGAGAGAGAGAGAGAGAGAGAGAGAGTGGGCAGTATGTGAAGGAAGGAGAGAGAGAGGGTGTGTATGTGTGCAAGTCAGTGAGTGTGTGAGCGAATGAGAGAGATGGAGAGGTTGTTATGAAGATGTCCAAGCCCCATGTATCTCAAGATCTAGGACCAACCTGCTAACAAACAAATAAACAAACAAAATAATGAATACAGTTCTAAGCCAACACAAACAACCACAAAATCAAGGGCAAGGGGATGGGGAAAGGAGAGGGAGAGTGTGAGGCGGTGGGAAGGAGGGAGGTCTGGCTATGGGTGTGATGGTGTATTATTTGAGTTGTTTTGTGTGCGTTCCCTACTTTTTTCTTCGATCTTTTAGCTATTGTGTTTCTCGTCTTGTTATTATTTAATGTGCGGTCGATCTCTAAAACTGGGTACCATCGGAAACTGTGTTACTCGAGTGCTATTTTTAACGATTACATCAATGTTATTTTGCCGTTGCAAAAGACATGCACACATGCATAGTTCTGTTCGCGATGGCTGTTCAAATTCACCGCACACATATTGCTTTTTGAAAATGAATACTAGCCGAAGTATTTCCTTGTTGTGTCTCTCAAATGAGTGAAATTTCAGGGCCCAGTTGAGGCTTAAACAATACCAAAATAATTTATAGAAGGCGTTACAAAAAAAGTCGTACAAAAGCTTATGTTTGTGATAACTTAAGTTAGAAACTTTTGAATAGTTTTCGACAGTCTCTATACTTACCGAATAAAATTGCAGGGTAACATCCCATAAACTTCTTTGATAAATAAATAACGTGTAGGCCTATTAATTAGGTTTGTGTTTCTAGTGAAAACACCAAAAGCAAAGCAACCGTTGAGCATTCACCTCGAGACTCCGAATCATTACAGAAAGCGAAGGAAGTTCATTAAAATTGTTTGATCCCCTATTTCTAAAAGACGTGGTGTCTCTTGTTTTTGCACACGAGAAAAATGTAGTAGCCTATACATGCACTCGATCTAGATATTGTGGTCATTGTGTCAAGATTAGGGACACACAGACTTTTGACCTGTCTTGAATAATAATAATAAATAATAATAATAACGGGCATTTATAAAGCGCCTTATCAGAAGTTCAAAGCGCGTGACAACAATACATGTATACAAAAATCATACAATCACTGTCAGATTCAAACAACACATCATGCACATCTCACATCCCCAGACTCTATACTAAGGAACTATCCGTAGTGTTGTTGGAACAAGTGAGTTTTCAAATGCATCTGATAAATCAAAGGGACTTTAATACGCGCTCTAAATGCATACGACATGTGCAACAAGAGAAAGTGAGAGTCCTGCGGAACCAACCTCCTGGCACATGAGAGAATAATAAGCATTGAAATGAAGAAGCGACTTTCATCCTCAAAAAATAGCTCTGCCTTGACTGTTCTACGTTGCTCATGAAATTATCAGTCGACATTTTGTCAAAAAAAAAAAAAAAAAAAAAAAGAAGTCTGTAGCCCAGTTTGTATTTATCAATAGTGTTTTTTTTTAGTTTTATTTTAGTGGAAACCCGTGTTTTGCTCATTGGATATGCTGGTTACATCCGAGGTGATTGCTCGTATATTTTTAAAGAGGTACGATACCGATTGAAATAAAAGACGTTTCTTTTTGACTCTCTCTTTCCAAGTGTAATCTCTTGACGTCAACATCCAAACAAAGTTCGAAAAGACGTCATAACGTTAATAATGGCGTCACGTACACATTCTGTCACTTTTTCTGCATGTCTCCCCCAAAAGTGACAACACATTTTGAGAACGAAGTTTGTTTCGGTGAGTTAAACATGTCAGCAATAGAAAAATAATCGTGAGGTTGTGCATGTATCGGTGTCGTATATATAATTAAATCCATGTCGCGACAGTGCGTGCGAAACGAGACGTCACTCTCAGTGCTAAACGCCTTGAGTGGCAATCGTCAGGCTCTCAATCCATTCAAGGAAGAATGAGTTTCAAGGAAACAGCCACGCCCCCAGAAGCTGAAGCATTTTAGCCTTGCAAAATTAATATGAATTTAACCCCCAGGCGGGGTCAGGCTATCTCCAATTAGGTGGCGGGGCGACCATCCCCAACCCGGCGGGTCCCCAGGCGGCGGATAGGGGGCGTCCCTTAGATATAAGGGATTGCAGCGATATAAGTCGGGCTTGCCCGGACGAATAAGCTGCCCTGGACCAACTGGCGGTGTTCCTATCAGAGTGGGGTGGTGAACAGGTGGCACTGTTGACTCGTAAATACCCTATGTGCTCATACGGGTTCATCACGCGGGTAAGAGGCGCGTTAAAACCTCTGCTACCTGTGCTCCCAGGTAAGGTCCCTAAGGGTGGGGTAACCCCGACAGAAACCTCTATAGTGCTGAAGTCGGCGGTACTGAGCGAGACAGCGCACTTTAAAACACACACACACACACACATAAAACACACACACACACACACCCACACACACACACACACACACACACACACACACACACACACACACACACACCCCCACACACACACACACACACAAACACACACACACACACACACACACACACACAAAATACGTAAGAGAAAAGATCGAGCGATGTAGATAAATTAAGAGCTATATTTTGTCATGCAGATTGCGGACACCTCGCTTGGAAAAAACACCTTTTATTGTCACTTTTATTATTATTTCTTCTAAAACGTGCCTGTCAAGATACCCCGCGTACAATGTTCCATCACTCATGGCTGGTCCAAATGGTATTCGCCTTTCAACACAGGCACCACTGTATATAATAATAATAATAATAATAATAATAATAATGCAAACTTTTATAGCGCTATTCTAGAAAAATGTCTACTCTTACTCTTATATACAGTAATACTGTCGTTTCAAATACTTTGCAACTCGTGTAATCCATGAGCAAAACGTGTGTCCGTACCCGTTTAATTGCACATAACATATCCACAAGGAAACAAATAGCTGCCAACAAAAATAAATATTTTAATTGCGGCAATGAAAAAGTCTGCAGGGTTAGCATCGAATTACTTGACAGAATCTCGTAACACAGGTCTAAGAACGGCATCTCTCGCTACGAATCACTGAGTCGCTCATCAGTCATGTTGCCTAAATACAAGTCTTTCTGCGTGTAAGCCTGATCTAGATAGACATTTTTGTTTTATCATATCTGATTAAAATGCAAAAAGAATTGACATAATACCAAGGTATGTTTTATACCTCAAAACATTTACACTTAGGGGGTTGCTTCAGTGGTTGGCGCTGTGATCAATACCAAATCAGTACCTGGCGAGCGTTGGTCAGTATTGCAATTGATCACCAATAATGCTTTGGAATAAAAATGAATAGAGTTAAAAAATAAAAAAAAGGAGAGTAAAGAAACAATCAAATAAAATTAAAAGAATTCCGCGCTGACAGGGTTCGAACCCTCGACCTGCCGACTCTAAACGCAGTACGCTAACTGTTGCGCTACAGAGTCATTCTTGCATTTTGGAAAAAAATAAACTAGTAATCCAAAAGAGGTCAGAAACATAGGCTCCCGATATTGAACTCGGTACATTACAGAAGAGGATTTTTTTTTCGTGTTTCTTTCTAGATTTTTTTTTCTTTTTCATCAAGATATAACGTAACAAAGCAGACACATGGTTGGTTGTCTTTATAGAACCTTTTCTTGAACATGGGGGGTAAAGACACTGGTGATTTGTAAGTCTTCAAACCGGTGTCTTGTGCCTTTGCTTGTCCCCCAAGCTGTTTTGCAACTTGGAGGGTCTGGCAGTGAATGATTTAGGTCAGTCCCTCGCATGGTTTGATATGCACGAGGAAAACGGGGAATCAGTGACTGTTTTTTTCCTGTTTCTTTTTTTAAAAACTTTTTCGTCCGGTAGACACTCGTTTTTATATGTCACGACCTCCCGATTAGGAGGCCGACGTCTTACCACCACGCCACCGTGCCCGTCGCGTAAATCCACTAAATCGCGGAGATTTGGAGTGCCTGCAACGTTCATATTCATATCCGTTAGTACTGTCTTGGCATGGAGAAAACGCATTTGAGCCAGCAGCAGATATGTAACCTATACACGCACATAGCAACAATACATCTCGTTAGAAATGATTAGCTAGATGATAATAAGCTGCCGTTGCAGGTAGGGGCTTATGTATGCAATTAATTACACATGTTTACGATAATTTAATCATGTATTACTTTTAAACATGAAACGTGATTCTCAGTAATTCTCCAGTAATTCTCCCAAACTGGTGTAATCTCCCGCTTGACGAATAAGCCAGCTTATTCGTCCATAAATAAGATCAACACACTGTTATTCCGATCGATTTTGATAAAATCTGCCTGCAGCTGTCTATTTCTCCACTGGCCTTAGTTTTCTCTGATATCTAATTGACTGACTTTTGTGCATAAAAAGCTTACGTCATGCGTCAATCACACGACAGCTTCTGTGACGCGTAAACTCTTTCTATCCAATTTATTGGCAATCAACATTTAAATCCCACATGATTCGAATTGCGATGATTGAAACGGCAAATCAGCAGGGAAATTCACGATGAGTTATATCACTGCTCACGTCAATGAAGAAGTACAACAGTCAAACTTCCGGAAGTTGCAAATTAGGAGACAGTTACCTTGGCAACTACAAACGTAGCTACCACAATAAACAAGGAGCCTCATCAGGTTTTGTGTCCCGGATGTTTGATTAAAGTCTTAACATGTTATTACCTTCATTTGATCTGCTTTCTTTAGATATAGGGAGGGTTTCCGCTGGTGTTACCTTGGCAACTTCTAAACACAGCGACTTTTGCGTTAGATGTAGGGGAGACCGGGGCTAGTCCGCCTACTTTTATGCTTTTGGTAGCATAACTGGCGAGTTTGATGAACTAGAAGACTGATTTTTTATTTTACATCAAGACAAATGTGTAGCTGATATCAATGTGCAGACAGTTTTT
>NC_090245.1:18795625-18808125 GCF_037325665.1 Littorina saxatilis
AAAAACACCTTCGGCATGGCCAGGTGCAATGGTTTTCATCGATGTTATGCCGTCTTTAAAATCAAACTCTCTTCTTTTTGTCTACTGACACTCAGTGTAAGTACTGCAATAGAAAAAGAGTTCCATGAGAGAGAGAAAAAGAGAGAGACAGACAGTCAGACAGACAGAAGAAGTCTGTAACGAGACTATGTCTCTGTCTGTACGTTTGTTTGTCTGTCTGCTCTCTCTCTCTCTCTCGCTCTCTCTCTCTCTGTCTGTCTCTCTCTCTCTCTCTCTCTCTCTCTCTCTGTCTCTCTCTGTCTCTCTCTCTCTGTCTCTCTCTTTCTCTCTCTCTGTCTCTCTCTCTCTCTGTCTCTCTCTTTCTCTCTCTGTGTGTCTCTCTCTGTCTCTGTCTCTGTTTCTCTCTCTCTCTCTCTCTCTTTCTCTCTCTCTCTCTCCCCCCCCCCTCTCTCTCTCTCTCTCAAGTGCACGTGTATTAGTTGTGTAGTAGTTGTTGTTTTTGTACTCTCAACTCTCTTTCATTTGTGTGTCTTCCTGTTTGGGCTTTACACATTCCACTGACGTCTAAGTGGACATAACATACGGCGACAGCCCTTTCCTTTCGATAATCAGCTGTCAGTCTTCTTGGGGACACGCCTGACGATGAGCATTGACGTTCTCCGTGACTTTTAAGCATCCTTTGGCGATTATAAAGGCGCAGTCTCTCCCCTAAAAACAGTTTTACTCAGTGTCTCAGATCCGCCCATTGCTTTCACATGGGATAAGACCTTACCAGCATTGGGAAGTAGATAAAATCCCTGTATTGGGAGTCATACCGCGAAAACAGCTTTTCTGAGTATCTCAGATCCGTCTATTACTTTCACATCCATGGGATAAGACCTTCCCTGCATTGGGAAGTTAATAAAATCCCTGCATTGGGAATCATACCGCGTAAACAGCTTTTCTCAGTATCCCAGATTCGTCTATTGCTTTTACACCCATGGGATAAGACCTTCCCTCCATTGGCAATCGTACTATCAAAAGAAAGCCCTACTGCTTTCTGTGAAGCCTAATCATTTTGCGATAAAATAATTTCGTTGATTCCTCTTTTTCTTCGTTCATGGGCTGAAACTCCCACGTTCACTCATGATTTTACACGAGTGGGTTTTTACGTGTATGACCATTTTTACGCCGCCATTCAGGCAGCCATACGCCGCTTTCGGAGGAATTTCGTTGATTGACACTAGTGGATGTTTTAAAAACAATGTATAAAACAAATGCCCCTCTCTGCACAGAAAGCATCTAAGCTGTTGATTTATGGTATAAGTCCAAGTGGCTGAACGCCTTATCCCACGTATAGGCTTGTCCAAATTGGAAATGAACCGAAATGGGCAGGACTGTGACTTTAAATCTTAATGAGGACCGATACATAAGTGCTTTGTTTTTCCTCTTGCCCAGATGACCTAGAGAACCCTTGACTTTTTCCTGGGCACTGTTTTAGAAGGCGCTCGATGCTATATTAAGACAAGAGGATGGCTCGTCACGGCAAGACGAGAGGACTGAACTATTCCTTACGCTACTAATTTAGACGGTGTAAACTCTACTTGGCCGGAGATCCTCCAAAGTCGGTGACATAGTGACCAAAATGTTGTGAAGCTTTGTGGGTATTTTGATAATGATGATTGTGTGTGTGTGTGTGTGTGTGGAAGGGGGATGTATGTGTGTCGTGTGTGTGTGTGTCTGTGTGTGTGAGTGTGTGTGTGTGTGTGTGTGTGTGTGTGTACGAGTGAGTGTGTGTGTGTGTACGTGTATGTGTGTGTGTGTGTGTGTGTGTGTGTGTGTGTGTGTGTGTGTGTGTGTATTTGAGTTTGTGTGTGTGTGTGTGTGATAGTGTGTGTGAGTCCCAGTGTGTTCACGGTGTGTCTGTCTGTTTGCGTGTCTGCCTGCCTATCACTCTATCTGCCTCTGTTGTCTGTTAGTCGAATTGAGACAAAAGTATGTTGGCTTGTCACGGCAAGAAGAGCCAACGTTTCCTGGCCTGTCGTAGAGAGCGTAAAGATTCCGTGACTGGAGGTCTCGTAAAGTCGGTGACATATTGACCAAAATCCCTGGAAGTAGTTCTCGATATGTTTTGATTAACGCTCTGTTGCTACCTTTCATGCAACATCGTTACTGGGAGTGGGGGGAGGGGGGGGGGCGACGATGAAGATGTTAGATGAATGCAGATCATTCTGTGAAGTAGGTATGTGAAGCTAAGGCAATTCACTTAAGAGGATCCCTGTATGTCCCTCTCTCTCTCGCTTTTTCTGTCTGTCTGTCTGTCTGTCTGTCTGTCTGACTGACTGTCTGTCTGTCTGTCTGTATGTCTCTTTCTCCCTCTCCCTCTCCCTCTCCTTCTCCCTCTCCCTCTCTCTCTCTCTCTCTCTCTCTCTCTCTCTCTCTCTCTTTGTGCGTGCGTCTGTCTTTCTGTTTGCTTACACGCGTGTGTCTGCGCGTCTGTTTCGAGTGCATGTACATCCTTGTTACTATCTGGGTGTGTCTACATCAGAAGTACCCAATATTGACGGACTGTGTGATGATATCTTCTGCTATGGTCTGTTGAGACAGTGATATCAAAATCGAGACCGGAGGTCGAGATTTTGATATCACTGTCGAAACAGACCAATAGCAGAAGATATCATCACACAGTCAGTCAATGTTAGATATATTGCTAATTCTCTGGACATGTTGTATTTACTGTAAAGAAATTACAAAAGTATTTGTCTCAGTTTTGGCTGTTCCATATCCCTCCCTCTGATTATTATTTCTTTTTGTTCACTCTTTTCTTGTACTTTTCAGTATTTTCAAATGTCTTTTCTTTCAAAAAGTCTTTAGTCACTTGCTCAACTAAATCCTGGGATCATTACATTTTCATATATATTTGTTTGTTTTTAAATGTGGTTGTTTTTGTTTTTGAAGTGGGGAAGCAATAAAGAGGTCGTCGATATCAAAACTGATATCGACGGAAATGTCGTCGATATCACTTTTGCACTGAGCTCAGTTTTGCCCAATTGACCAATGGAAATCCACGTAACATATGAAATAGCAATATTTGTTTTTATCGACCGGCAACAACAACGACGACCAGCCAGTACAGAAACTGGGGATGTGACTCGTGTAAGTAAAAGGTCAGTTTCACGCATGACTACCGCAATGGAGGTACTTAACTTTGCACTGATTAAATGATCAATGAATGAGGACGTTTACCTCGTATAGCTCGACAAGCATGAGCGAGCATACACTGCCTGTCATTAACTTTTCGTTGGATGCAATTTTCCTGGTGATGAGAGAGAGGAGAAAAAGGTAAAACAGGATTTCCATGTCATATTTGTTTTAGGTTTGCGATTGTTAGCAGTCGGTGGGATACTTTGCGTAATATGTGATACTTTGCGTAAGATGCAATACTTTGCGTAAGATGCAATACTTTGCGTAAGATGTGGTACTTAGTGCTAAGTTTGCGAAAGATGCGATACTTTGCGTAAGATGTGATCATTAGTCAGCTAAGTTTGCGTAAGATGTAATAATGAAGATAAATGCATGTAAGAAATCCTCCATGCCAGACAACATTGCTGAGGTTGTCTTTCAAGAATGGCCATTCGTTCCAATCAACAGTATGGAAGTGTTCCCACGAGAGAAACTTACTTATCACACACAAACATACTGTTGGAAACATAAGCTGAAATACTAGTCTAAAAGTTTTCAAAACACACAACGGTGCTGAGGTTGTCTTTCAAGAATGGCCATTCTTTCCAATCAACAGTACAGAAGAGTTGATACAAGAGAAACTTAACAGAAGAAAAAAACAGTTGCAAAAAGAGCTAAACTACATGTCTAAAAGTCTCTAAAACAGACAACGTTGCTGAGGTTATCTTTCAAGAAGAGCCATTCTTTCCAGTCCAGAAGTGAAGTGCATGTCAAAAAGCCTGCTATCCAGACAGTCTTGGAGGCGTTTTCTATCAGAACAGCCACCCTTTCCAGTCAACAGTTGAAGTGCTGACTGCCTGTGATCGATGACCTAGTAATAGGATCTATGGTGGGAGGAGGGAGGTAGGGGGAGGGAGGTAGGAGCAGTAGGGAGGTAGGGGGAGGGAGGTAGGAGCAGTAGGGAGGTAGGGAGAGGGAGTGTGTAAGAGTGGTGGAGTGGGGAGTGACAGGATGTAGTAGATGGAGCAAGAAGAAAATAATATGATTGTGTGTGTGTGTGTGTGGGGGGGGTGGTGTGTGGCCTCTTTAATGTAAAGAAAGTTATGACGATGGGAAAAGTATTTGTGCGTGGGAGGCGGATGTGGAAGTGTGTGTGTGTGTGTGTGTGTGTGTGTGTGTGTGTGTGTGTGTGTGTGCGTGTGTGTGTGCGTGTGCGTGCATGGGTGCCTGCGTGCGTGCATACATGTGTGTGTGTGTGTGCGCATCTTTTTGGATAGATGTGGGCTGGACGTTTTCGAGACGACGACGTGGAAGTGGACTTAGTGGGAAGAAACTGGGTTTGGGGAGGGGGGGGGGTGGTACGGAGGGCATCTAGCGACGGGATGGTGTCCGTCAAGAGGACGTCTCAGACAAGATTCCACGGCTTTATTGATATTGGCGTAGGAAGAGAGCGGGAATCAGGAAGAAGCCAATTTGCCGTTCCAGTGTTTACCGTAGGTAATGGGGGGACAAGAGAGACTGGAGTAAGGTGTCAGGTTCAAGTCGTTTGCTGAGTGAGTAGGAAAATAAATCTAGTTTCTGTCAGTAGTGGGTCACGTTACTGATTCGAACGAAGATAGTATGACTTTTATCACGTGTTGGTGACCTCAGTATTCAGCGGAGAGTAAAAAAGGATGGCTATACGCATCGATGGCATTGACTTTTAAAGCACATATACTTGCCAATGTACGTAAAGCATTGTGTAAACCAGCACAGATTCGGAGACTATGGCTTTACACCCCACCGCCTCATGATAGTAATTGCTGACTACAGAGTAGTTGATTTTTTGAGTGACTGTCGCAGGCCACCGGGGAAGCGATGTGCACGAGAAAGTAACCAACTGGGTGGAACCCAAGCAGTGGGTCGGGTTGGTTGGAATCTCGACCAGTTTCTCAGTTTCAGCCAATCCGACACAGCACTTGGTTCCCTCCCAGTTGTGCAGTTTCTCGTGCACACCACCCCTGGTCTGGAAAGCCCGGGTTTACCACACGTCTGAGTCTGCTAGCAGAGTCCATGATTCACACTCGTTAGCAAGATGGAGACAACGTCTGCACAGTATGCAATAATTACATCTTTTAATCATCTCCTGCTCAAACATCCCCTCACTGTGTTATTCACATTCAAGAAGTTCCAATTTTACATCAGTCTCCTTATTCTATTCAGATTTTGATTTTGATTTGTATATGTGTCTCTTTTCTTACAGTCATTGCTTTTTATTACAGATTTGCGCAGCAAACAAAAAGAAATAAAATCGAACGAAGACAGAAATTGTGTCTGTACCTAGTCAAAGTTATTTCGGCTGATTTCTTCAATTGATTTGATTGTGTCTAGCAATCCTCAGCTGTTAGGCCAAAAAAAATAATAGGTGTGGTTTCGGTAACATAGCCAAAAAAAATAGGGTAGGAAGGTAGGCAATCACTTTTTTTTTTTTTTTAACTTTTTTGTTCTAATGTGTACAAATTAAACCTACTTGACAGGGAAATAAGTGTGCGACTCGGGCGCTTTCGCATTCATTGCGTTTTCTGCACTCGTTTACTTGTTGTTTTGGGTATTTTTTTGACAAATGTAATATAAAGTTATAGGGTCGGCCCCAAAAAATAGGGTAGGTCGGGTTACCGTAACCACACCTATTTTTTTTTTAGGCCTTACCGAAGTGTAAGACGTGGTGGTTGCACAAAAGCTCGTCACGCTTTGTTGTGTTTTGTTTTCGTTATTTTTGTATCACAGCCACATTCCGTATCTGCTGTTTCCCACCAGTTTTCTGACATGCGTCTGTGTTGTATTCATTTCCTTTTATCACTGGCAAGTTTCTAGTTACACATCATTTTCAATTTGATTTCGCTAGGAGGAAATTGGCAAGGGACACACGGCAATTTTCTTCTCTGTTCGCACTCTCGGCCCTTATAAATCACGCTCCTCTCCTCAAAATAACCCTCCTCTCCTTGAAAAATATTGTCCTCCTCCACCTTAAATTCAGCCACAGTTCACGACATTAAACTATTTACGTCCTTACTTGTGTCCCTCTCCTAAACAGTCATATCTTCCCCAAACGTTGCGGCCCCGTTGGCACGAAAATCTCTCAAATCAATATCCACCGTCCAGGGCGGGGATGTAGCTCAGTCAGTAGCGCGCTGGATTTGTATCCAGTTAGCCGCTGCCAGCGTGAGTTCGTCCCCACGTTCGGCGAGAGATTTATTTCTCAGAGTCAACTTTGTGTGCAGACTCTCCTCGGTGTCCGAACACCCCCGTGTGTACACGCAAGCACAAGACCAAGTGCGCACGAAAAAGCTCCTGTAATCCATGTCAGAGTTCGGTGGGTTATAGAAACACGAAAATACCCAGCATGCTTCCTCCGAAAGTGGCGTATGGCTGCCTAAATGGCGGGGTAAAAACGGTCATACACGTAAAAGCCGTGGGAGTTTCAGCCCATGAACGAACAAACAAACAAATATCCCCCGTCCAAAATAAGTTTAGCCAAAGGCATCACCCTACGCTAACCTCTTTCTTTCAAATCAACCTTTTTTATAACACGCTCAGCCTCCTGAACCTCTTCGATTTTTGATCCCCAAAACGGTGTAATTCTTGAATACCCCCTACCCCCACACACACCCAACCCTTGCCCCTCCCTTCCCAAGAATCAACCCTTTTAATGTCAACTCAACATCCTAAATCCCCCCCCCCCCCTACTTCCATCAGATTCCGCTATGTCCACCTTTCCCTCCAATTCCTTAAAGCATCACCGTTTTCTTAAACGATCAACCTCCTAAACCGCCTCAACAATAGTTCAAACATCTACCCCTCCCCAAACAAACAAAAACAAAAAATACAATGTTAAAGTAAAGTAACCCCACCACCACCCCCCTCTCTTGTCCCTCCTACCTCGCCTCTTCCATCCCTCCTTTCTCCTCTCCTTGTCACACTTCATCAAAAATGTCTCGTTCTCAACAATCCTTCGCCCCTTGCCACCCTACCCCCCCCACCCCCCACCCCCATTCCCTCCAAAACAAGAACAAAAAACCCACATCAACTCAGTGTTATTTCCTATCCGAGAGGCTTACTCCTCGGGGTACACATCTGGGACAGTGATGTGTGCGGCCTTTGACGCAGAGGTCATTCTATCACTCGCCCAGTTGTCCTCGGGTTGACGACTGCCAAGGGACAAAGTTCGGCCAATAACATTTGCTGTGGACCTTGTCACCCAATCCCCCAAATTGAAAATAAAATTAATCTCCTCCCTTGTGGTGATGGAAGATGTTGAGGGAAACAATTGAGTGAGAGAGTGATAGGAAAGTTGACTCGACTGAATAAACCTGGCGTAATCTGCGACGTTTGAGAATGATGACGACATGATGATGATGTTGATGGTGATGATGAGCAGGAAGAGAAGGAGGAGGATAAGGAGGAGGAGGGGGAGGAGGAAGACGTGGATGATGATGATGATGATGATGATGATGATGATGATCATGATGATCATGATGATCATGATCGTGATTATGATGATCGTGATGATGATCATGAAGATGATGATGATGAGGAGGAGGATGGTTTTGGAGGTGGCGGTGGAGGTGAAACACAAATTAAACAGGTACTTCAATACATGAAAAACAAACACAAAAAATAACAAGAAGAACTAAAACATTGAATATAATCTGCATGGGCAAATACAGGACAGATGACAATGATGATTGGATTACCAGTGTTGACGTGACGCTTGGAAATGCCAGAGTTCAGTGGGTAGCAGACCTTCCTTGTAAGGACAGCAGTACCTTAGGTTTTGGGTTTGCTTTTTTCAGAAACTCGATATCAGTTCAATTTTTTAGGAATAGCAATCGAGCTGAAACGGAAATTACTCAAAAACGTTCTATTCCTGCCTCCTCCTTCTCCGCCCTCCCCCATCCCCTCCCAAACCACCCCCTCCCCCTGTCCTTTCTTCTTTGTCCCCTTTCTTCCTATCATCAAATTCCTTTCCCCATCCCAGTTATTCTGCCTGCTCAGTAGATGTTGATGTGGGTTATTTTCTGGGGTTTTTCTGTGAAAGTAAATTAACTTTCCTTCTCTTTTTTTTCCACCGTACACTCGTTCATTGAACGTTCAGGCCGCTTTGGGCAAACCAGAATAAATGCTCTACAAGCCGGACAACAACTTTAACTTCTGCACATCTCCTACCCATCCCTCTTCTTTTATTCATCTTCTTTCCCTCCTTCCTTCCTTTTGCTGTCTTTCTTTATAATCATTATGCAACGTTTATTACGTTATTAATAGATTTGGTTTATTGAGACAAATTGTTCAGCCGTTACCGCCTTATGTTGTACTGTCATGCAGGAACACCACTATAAGCTTCTAGCTTGTTGCTGTTTCTGTGAACTTTGTATACATGTCATGATTGTAACCTTTGTGAAAATAAACTTATGCTTAAACCAACTTTCCTTCTCCCACCTTTTGACCCAACAGACAAGCGTGTCAACAACACAAGAGACCCCGCCCTACCCCGCAAGAGATTCTTTCATTCTGAGCTGGTTGGTCACTGAAGAAAATGAAAACTGTTTTCCATGAAACCAGGAATATTCACACACACACACACACACACACACACACTTACACACATACACACGCACGCGAAGACTTACATCTACACTCGAACCAAAATCAGACCTTTTGTAAAAACTAATTGCTTGGTTCTGTATAACATACCAATAGTGCTGTATGATTGTGAATCTCCCATCACAATTACCATATGTCTAGCAGAGAGCACCAATCTCTAGGGTAGTGACTTGTGAGTGTCAACCGATTTCTCACCAGCCCTCGTGAACATCTATACAGTCTCTTGGGTACGTCGTGTCAAGTGATGGGATGATACGTGTGCCTGCGAGGCCAGAAGATGCACGAGGGAGGGAGAGACGTACGTAGTTTAGTTAGTGGCAATTTAACTTTAGCGCCCATCGACAAAATCTTTGCAGGGATAGTGTGGGAGCTATTTCGGCACTACAAATATGTTCAGTTTCAAAGAACACAAACATCAATCTAATACCTCTGTCTCTGTCTGACTGTCTGTCTCTGCCGGTGTGTATATCAATCTGTGTGGGTCTCACTGTCTGTCTGTCTGTCTGTCTGTCTGACTGTCTGTCTGTCTGTCTGTCTGTTTATCTGTCACTCACTCTCTCTCTCTCTCTCTCTCTCTCTCTCTCTCTCTCTCTCTCTCTCTCTCTCTCTCTCTCTATTGTTTGCTAGTTCGTTCGTTTACTTTGTTTAGTTGTCATGTTGCTTTACTTGTTTATCATTTATTAGACATTTGTATTAGAAGTAAGGACCGGTTGTAAGAAAAGGCGTCGCCTTAAACCTCCATCCTTGAAAATTAAGTTCCATCATCATCATCATCATCATCTCTCTCTCTCTCTCTCTCTCTCTCTCTCTGTCTTTGTCTCTGCCTCTCTGTCTGTCTGTCTGTCTGTCTGTCCGTATGTCCGTATGTCTGTCTGTCTGTCCGTCTCTCTCTCTCTCCCCCTCTCTCTCCCTCTCTTTCTCTCTTACTCTCTCTCTCTATTTCCCTCTCTATTTCCCTCTCTCTCCCCCTCTCTCTCCATCTCTCTGTTTTTTATTAAAAAAAATTAATTAAAAAAAATTTATATTTCATAAAATTTTAAAATAAATTTTATAAAATTATTAAATACATTTTAAAATAGACTAATAATTTTTTTTCTAAATAGTGTTTTTGTTTGTTTTAACCTGATTACAAATTCTTAGTTAATTAGTTATTCGTTTTGCTGTTTAAAACATGTTATATAAATATATAACTGTAATGTATAATGTCATGTATGTCTAAAAAGGACAGGTTGGAAGATTAGGCATCGCCTAAAACCTGTATCCCTTTGTATTAAAGTTTTGAATCTGAATCTGAATCTCTCTCTCTCTCTCTCTCTCTCTCTCTCTCTCTCTCTCTCTCTCTCTCTCTGTCTCTCTGTCTCTCTCTCTGTCTCTCTGTCTCTCTGTCTCTCTGTCTCTCTCTCTCTCTCTCTCTCTCTCTCTCTCTCTCTCTCTCTCTCTCTCTCTCTCTCTCTCTCACCCTCTCTCGTTCTCTGTAACAGGGGGAGCCTGTCGAGTTATTATCTGACTCATTAAATGAGGTTATTACGTTTCAAAACTGCCGGTAGACTAATCAAGTTAAAATGATTGTGAACACTGTTGTGCTGTTGTCAAGGTTACCATAAAGCCTTTGTTTCGCTAAAGGACCAAATTCATTGAAATTGTTTGAACGATATTGAAACAGCATGTAGTTGCTGCTGCAAGCGCTGCTAATGTTGTCGTCGTCGTCGTCGTTGTTGTTTTTGTTGTTGTGTTGTTGTTGTTGTTGTTTTTGTCGTTTTTGTTGATACTGCTACAGCTGCCGTTGACTCAAGTTATATTTGGTGATTTTGTTGATGTTGTCGTCATCGACATTACCTCATTTTATTGATAATGCTTGAAAATAATGTTTGTATGTCATCGTCGTCGTCGTTGTCGTCGTCGTCATCGTCATCATTGTGGCTGCCTTCGTTGTTCTATTTTGTTGTCACTGTTTCGACTTCTTTTTCTAAACAAACCTTCCTGAAAGCAAACAATATTGCAATATAACTTCAGTTGAGCTGTTTCAATATCATTTCGTTTGAAGTCCGTGTTTTTAAGTCCATAGCCGCCAGCTCGGGAATAGAGCGCGTAGAACACCCTTTATTATACAGTCATTGTTTGGGAGATCATTCATTGGAAACAAGTGAAAACATTATCAAAAAGCACTCACGCGCGCGCACACAAACACACACACACACACACACACACACACACACACACACACACGCGCGCACGCACGCACGCACGCACACACACACACGCACGCACACACACACACACACACACACACACACACACACACACACACATTTCAACGCACAAACCTAGACTAAATGGAAAGAGAATGCCTCTGGTGAATACAACAGCTTCAAACGAGACACAGTTTTAACGAAGGTTTTAATGCCACCGCCTTTCATCAATCATTCAGAATGTAATTATTTTGTCGACGTCGATGATCCAGGAGCAGTCTGCAAATCGTAATTTCACGGAACGCTACCTTCGAGACCGGGTTCGCACACAATGGAGGTCTCAATTTCGAAATCGGTTGATTCTGGATGTTCGATTCTAGTTAAAGACACCTTCCTTTTCGTGCAAACGATCATCTTGTCATCATTTTCACGAGTTTTCATTCATAACCAGCTGGGGAATAAATAACGCCGTTCCCCATGTAATAAATCGAAGTGGTGAATGGGTTTCAGCTTTGAAACGTGGATTGCCAATGAGGCTGATTGTTTGATGTGTGGAACCATCGCGGCTTTGGATTCGTGTTTCCGAGGACAACGATTGTAAGCGTTCACTCTGAAAGACCCAGTCAATGTTGATGATTGCCGCTGCGACTCATGGTCAATTTGCAACTTATCTCTGTAATCGCAAAATCCACCACTAAAAGTCATGAAACAAAAGAAAAGGAATAATTATGTTCAAAACTTACTGAATACGATGGCAAGTATGACGTGTAATCTCGAACTTCTGACGCGTTGGGACCCAGAATTGCATTCTAACAATTACGTTCAGAATAGGGATCCCCATGTATTATTGTGCGTGCCTTTGCTCATCCAAAAAAATGACAAAAACCTTCGGCCTTGGTCGATAAAGATGAAACGGAAGACCCTCGGACCAACAAAAAACCTGGTTTGTCAACAAGCCACCATAATATTCACCACAACAGATCTGTCCTGGCTTTTACATTGGATAAGAGGGTACATCCGCACCTGGAGATATACCAAGTATCAACATCTTGGACACTTAATTAATTAAGCAACAAATCATTCCCACTCAGCATAGAACCAAGCGGTTTATGCTTGTGTTGTCTAAGCGAAAGGATGCTCAAAGTACATGCAATAGCTCGGAAAGTTCTGAGATCTTGTGTATCCTTGTTTACACACGAAAACGGAATGTTTATCTCTTCTTTTTTTTTGGGGGGGGGGGGGGGAGGGGGGGTTGTTTTGTTGTCGTGTGTCCAAAGGAAAGGACTCCCTCAGCACGTGTAAATGCCAGGACATCAGCACGTGTAAATGCCAGGACATCAGCACGTGTAAATGCCAGGACATCAGCACGTGTAAATGCCAGGACATCAGCACGTGTAAATGCCAGGACATCAGCACGTGTAAATGCCAGGACATCAGCACGTGTAAATGCCAGGTCATCAGCACGTGTAAATGCCAGGACATCAGCACGTGTAAATGCCAGGACATCAG
>NC_090245.1:18813125-18857731 GCF_037325665.1 Littorina saxatilis
TTCGATGGAGTTCATCTCACACAGGTCACCAACGGCAGAGGTGTATGACCAGAAAACACCCCAACTACGAGTGCAGAGAAAACACTCAGTCTGAGTACCTACCTCCTACAAGTCTAGTGTCACAACACACGTTTCATTCTTCATCATTGCTATCGTCCAAAGAGTGAGAGAAAAAAACGTATCCTCGGAAAACAAGGGCTTCTCTTTTTAAACACACACACACACACACACACACACACACACACACACACACACACACTCACATACACACACACACCTATACACACACACACACGCACATACACACACACACACACACACACACACACACACACACACACACACATATCTTCTCCTTGAAACACACGCTCCTTCTCGTAAAAACGGGTCTGCTCACAATCTCACAAATGTCCAGGCTTTTACATGAGATACGAGTAAGACCATCCCTCGCCGCTTACGAAAAATAACCACCCTGATTGTTTGCTGTGGCGAGTTGGAACTTTTCTGATGAATTAATTTCTTAACAAATCACAATTGGCTTTGACTTCACTACTTCATCAAACAATGACCAGTGCGTACAGAGACCACCCAGGCTGTTCATTTTTGATATGTGACCAAGTAAAGAATGAACTTTTACATTGATCACACTATGTCAACCGTGATAGGTCATCTAGGAGCGCAACACGCACAGGCTATTGAGAATTGTGCTAAGGTGTTTCTCCTACCGGGTATGAAACTGGACTTAAGCTTCAACGAGGGTCTAGGCGAACTTGAATGCTTTTGTTTTAGAGGCAAAGTCTTTTCATTTCTATTCCTGGAAGAAGTAGGGGATATATTTCCATCTTTGGGACAAAGCCTTTAGGCGTTGAGAAAATCTGAGCATAGGTAAAACAAAATTTAAAAAAATATATAGTTTTATGACCGAATTTGTGTTTGCCATCGACAGTCGTATGACTCACGCTGTGAACTAAATCAGCCAGTCCTTAGATAAACCAAACCATCAATCAGTCTGTCGATTGATTAATCAATCAATCAGACAATCCTAACAGAAGTCGGTGAAACCAATCTCACAAAGGCCAACAGCAGCAAAAGTGTATGACCAGAAGACGACCGAACGACCGAACGACGAGTGTGCACAAAACCTGAGTTCCAAGACAATCGGATTCCAAATGGCTTTTGTCCCCAGAGTGAAATCCCTGCGCTAAAAAGAACAAGAGCTCCTCTCGCGGAAGATCAATGATCACGATCTTTCCAATTGCTTCATGCTTCATGTCATCGCGATAAGATCATCGTGGTCTTGATTCATCATGCACTGTAAACCGTGAGAGCTCATCTAGGACCGAGCCTGACAAATACTATCATGCTGCTGTGGTTCTCCTACAGGGGTTGGATGAGATTGTAGCCGTACTCCGGTATAACAGAAGGGATACGATTTTTTTTTTTTTTTTTTTTTTTTTTGGGGGGGGGAGGGGTATATTCATTTATAGTAACAAAGACTTTCGGTTGAGGGACAGCGGAGAGGTTGAGGGGTAACAGGGAACTTTTGTTTTAATAATATGTTGCTGTGGTTCTTGTACAGGGGTTGGATGAGATTGGAGCCGTACTCCGTTGAAACGGAAGGGATACGATTTTTTTTTTTTTTTTTTTGGGGGGGGGGGGGGACTGCGGAGGGGTTGAGGGGTGACAGGAAACTTGTTTTGTATAACAAGGGAAGTAGGAAGGAAGGATGTTGTGGATGAGTGGGGGAGG
Organism: Littorina saxatilis; assembly: GCF_037325665.1. Taxonomy (NCBI): domain Eukaryota; kingdom Metazoa; phylum Mollusca; class Gastropoda; order Littorinimorpha; family Littorinidae; genus Littorina; species Littorina saxatilis. The sequence continues at coordinate 18,814,875 of NC_090245.1, forward strand.
GGGGGGGGAAGATGTGTGGAGAGAGAGATGTCGGGAGACTCTGCAAGAAACGAACTGAGACAGGGAATAATTATCTTTGTTTAAAAAGTAACGAAAGAGAGGGAAGGGAGAAGGGATGAGAAAACATCTTTTGTTGTGATATGTTTTTACTTCATTGACTCGGAGGAGACAGGGATAGAGGAAATAACTTCGTTTGAGTCAGTGAGTGTCTACATCAAGGACTCTGGGGAAGAAGGACTAAGGATATGGACATTGTCTTCTAAAAGACGAAAGTTTATACGTCGGTGACCCAAGGCAAGGAGGCGGAAGGGTGGCGGTGTTGAGTGTATGGAAATATATGTGTTAGGGAGAAATATAATTTTATGGAGAAACACATTCGTCTCTTCCAGGAAGGACGCGAAGAGATTGACGAATAAATACGTTCGAGCAATAAATTCTTCTCGTTGAACTTGAAACTCTGGGCAAGAAGGTTGCAGGGGTTGATGGGTTGGCTGGGAGATATATTTTCTATAAGCAACAAAATCATGACGCGGAAAGGAGCAGGACGGCTGGGGTGGGGTTTGGGGGGTTTATTTTTTTGAACGATAAAGTCTTTTACTCGCAAATTCTGGTGACAATGGAAGGATGGGATGGTGACAACAAATTTTATTCGAGTAATAAATTCTTTACGTGGAGGGTCCCAGGTAAGGAAGACGGGAGGAGGGCCTTGGAGAGAAATGTCTGGGTTTTTTTTAATGTTTTTAACAAAATAAAGTTATTACGTCCAGAACGTTACAGCAAGGTTAACTGCACGCGCAACAGAGTATAATTGGATTTGTGTTTGCTGTCACGGTGCTTCATCTGACTCTTGTGTGCGCACACACACACACACACACACACACACACACACACACACACACACACGCACGCACACACACACACACACACACACACACGCACACACACACACACACACACACACACACACCCATACACACACACACAACACACACACACACACTCTTGTGCTCCGTCTGATTGGAGTTCATTATTTCAGTTGATGGCTGCTTTTGTCATACTGAGGTTATTCCGTTCTGCGGGATGATTTGTCTGTGTGCATGTCTGCGTGCGTGCGTGCGTGCGTGCTTGTGTCTGTCTGGCTGTCTGTAAAAAGTTGTTTGTGACTGTGTGTCTGTGCCTCTCTGTCTGATCCGTCTGCGTCTGTGTGTGCGTGATTGTGATTTTGTCTGTCTGTCTTTCTGGTTTTCTTTCTGGCCATAAGTGTGGGTGCATGTTTGCTTTTCACGCAATAAGACTATCTTCGTGTTTCTAGAATAAGGAAAAGTAAACCATAGATGCAAAAAGATTATTTTCTTCTTGTTTATCTCATTTCTTTCTTATCTATGGTAGTCGGTTAGTGCCAAAAGTCCTAAAAAGGTTCCATTCCACGTTCTACGTCCAGCATCATGTCATAAAAACATTGAATGTCATTCCTGTGGTGACAACCAGTGTCTGCAGTAATGGTGTTAGCGCGGGATACCACCAGATATGGTCGTTATCCCAAGGCATAAACAACATTCATTCTCTAGTCTCGGCCAGCCCACGCCCTTCCTCCGGGTCTAAGACACTCCCCAGGGGGCTTTGTGTTTCTGACATCTCGCGGCTGATGAAAAGAAATCGTACCGTTAACGTCTCTCCTCTACTTTCCGACTCCCTTGACAAAATTTGATTTGATGACGTCTCCCCTGAAAAATTGCATTTAATGGCATCTCCCTTTGACACAAATTTAATTTAATGATGTCTCCCTTGGCAAATATGATTTTATGACGTCTCCCTTCACAAATTTGATTTAATGACGTCATCCTTCGCAAATTTGATATAACTACACTATTTCCCCTCCCTTCCCTCTTTGTTTTATTTACGATCTCCTGCCTACTACCGTTGCTTGTTGTTTTGTTCCCTTTCTCGAGTTATTTCTGCAATACCTTTATAAAGATTCTATCGCTGGTGGTTTATTCATCTGTTTCTCTTTTTACCCTTGTTTCTTGTATAGAATATAGTCAATTTTTGTAAAGATTTTAGTCAAGCAGTATGTAAAACATGTTAAATCCTTTGTACTGGAAACTTGCATTCTCCCAGTAAGGTAATACATTGTACTACGTTGCAAGCCCCTGGAGCAAATTTTTGATTAGTGCTTTTGTGAACAAGAAACAATTGACAAGTGGCTCAATCCCATCTCCCCCCTTTCCCCGTCGCGATATAACCTTCGTGGTTGAAAACGACGTTAAACACCAAATAAAGAAAGAAAGAAAGATGGTTTATTCATTTAGCGGATTTTGACAATTTGAAAACGCACTGTGTTTTTCTTTTTTTTGGGGGGGTACTTTTTGAGAAACGCATTTTCACAATACGGACACGAATGTGCAATCTGAATAATTAATTGTGCTGTGATTTTTTGCACTGTTCTGCAAAAATTGCTGTGACTTTTCTTGTCTTGTTCTGTTCGCTCTTGTCTTGTCTCGTCTTGTTCTGCCCCTGAGGTAATGCACTTACTGTCTTGTCCTTTTTTGTCGATGTCTTGTCTTGCGACTTGTCTTGGCCTGTCTCCTTGTTGTCTTGTCCCATTTTGAACCTTCTCGTCTCATCTGGTCTCGTTTTTGCTTGACCAGTCTCCTCTTCCTGTATTATCTTGTCCTCTTTCGTCTTGTCATGTCTCATCTTATCTCGTCTTGATTTCTATTAATATGTACTGCTTTGTCTTCATTTGTCTTGGCCTGTACTGTCCTGTCCTGTCCTGTCCTGTCCTGTCCTGTCCTGTCCTGTCCGTCTTTTCTTGTCTCGTCTTGTATCGTTTCGTCCTTTTTGATCATGTCCTACTGTGCCGCAGCTTGTCTCTTCTCATCTCAGTTTTTTGTTTATTTGTTTCTATGTTTGTTTGTTATAGGATTTTTTTCTTTGTTTCTTTGTTAGCAAAGTATGGAGTATTTTGTCTTGCACAAAAAGCACTGCATCACTTATATTGTTAATAATCACACTTCATCATCTATGCGGTGTGCTTGGCTGGGATTAAATAAGAAACGTATGCCCAATGATTGTGTTCTGTGTTTTGTTGGCAAAATATGCATTTTAATGACAATTAACGCTTGTTCTGTATCACCTACATTGTATATAATCACACTTCATCATCCATGCGGTTTGCTTGCTGGGATTCATTCAGAAACATATACCCAGTGATTGTTTTCTGTGTTTCGTGGGCAGAATATGCATTTTAATGCCGACGTTTATGAAAATTAACGCTTGTTCTCGGTGTGTTTTTTGGGCAGAATATGCACTTTCATTCAGACGTTTATTACAATAAACGATTGTTGCCAGTGTGTTTTGGGGGGCAGAATATGCACTCTCATTCAGACGTTTATTACAATTCACGATTGTTGTCGGTGTGTTTTGGGGGGCAGAATGTGCACTTTCATTCAGACGTTTATTACAATAAACGACTGTTGCCAGTGTGTTTTGGGGGGCAGAATATGCACTTTCATTCAGACGTTTATTACAATTCACGATTGTTGTCGGTGTGTTTTGGGGGGCAGAATATGCACTTTCATTCAGACGTTTATTACAATTCACGATTGTTGTCGGTGTTTTTGGGGGGCAGAATATGCACTTTCATTCAGACGTTTATTACAATAAACGATTGTTGTCGGTGTGGGTTTTTTTTTGGGCAGAATATGCATTTTAATGTCAATTTTGTTGCAGACGTGGATGAAAATAAACGCTTAATTGTTCTCGTTGTGTTTCGTGTGCAGATGGCGAGGATGGTCCGTGCATCGTGTCAGTCATGCTGGACGGGGAGGAGTCTATGATCGAGTTCACTGAAGGACCCACAGTAAGTTGAACCTTCTATTGATTAGTTTGCCTCTGTCTGTTTGTCTTGCCTGACTGTCCGTCTGTCTGTCTGTTTGTCTGTCTGTGTGTCTGTCTGTCTTTGCCTGTCCGTCTGTCTGTCTTCGAAATTGTTTGTATGTCTGTCTTTGTCTGTCTGTCTTTGAATTTGTTTGTCTGTCTGTGTTTGTTTGTCTGTTTACTTTGTATGCCTGTCTGTCTTTGAGTTTGTTTGTCTGTCTTTGAGTTTGTTTGTCTGTCTGTCTGTCTTTATCTCTCTGTCTGATCCTCCCTCTGTCTGTTTTCATCTTGTTTTCTCTTCTCAAAATCTGTCTCTCTGTTGATGTGTTTCCTTTCTTTCTATCTGTCTGTCCGTCTGTCTGTCTTTGTGTTACTTATAGATTGTAAATGTAAAAAAAAAAAAAAGGGGGGGGGGAAGGGCATAGAAAAAAAACCTCTAAGTTAACTCTATGTTACACATACTGTTTGGCGGTTACTCTTATCTCGTACTTTCCTCAAAATAGAGAGCGTAAACAAGAGTTGTAGCCCACTTAAGCTGTAATTAACCTTTACATGAGTCTTAAACAATGTTTTCGTCATCCGATCTCTTAATGACTAGGGATAACTTTTCCATTCAGTAAAAAAAGAAGGAGCATTCTCTCCCTCTCTCTACGTTTCTTTCTTTTGTGTGTTTCTGTCTCTGTCTGTCTGTCTGTCTGTCTTTCTGTGTCTCTCTGTCTCTATGTCTCTATGGCTCTCATTCTTTATGGCTCTGTCTGTCTGTGTCTGTCTTTCTATCTGTCTCTCTGTCCCTATGTCTCTGTCTGTCTCTCTGTCTATCACGATCCTCTCTGTCTCTGTCTGTCTCTCTGCATGTCTGCCTGCCTGCCTGCCTGCCTGCCTGCCTGTCTCTCTCTCTCTCTCTCTCTCTCTCTCTCTCTCTCTCTCTCTCTCTCTCTCTCTCTCTCTCTCTCTCTCGTTCTCTCTCAAATCAGAATACAATGGACAGTGTAATAAAAAGTGGTGTTCATTCTCTTCCACATTTCCACAGTAAGAGCAATTACGAGCTGCATCGCAATCGCTGTACCTTTTTAAATTTTCATTAATTGGCAGAACACCTCAACTAAACTGGGCTAGCGAGAGAGAGAGAGAGAGAGAGAGAGAGAGAGAGAGAGAGAGAGAGAGAGAGAGAGAGAGAGAGAGAGAGAGAGAGAGATAGAGAGAGAGAGAGAGAACAGAAAGAGAGAGAGAGGGGGAAACTGAAACTGACACTGCCATTTATTTTTAGAGGGTGACAGAAAAAGCAATGCAAACATGCTTTTTACATTTAGTCAAGTTTTGACTAAATGTTTTAACATAGAGGGTGAATCGAGACGAGGGTCGTGGTGTATGTGTGTGTGTCTGTCTGTCTGTGCGTGTGTGTGTGTAGAGCGATTCAGACCAAACTACTGGACCGATCTTTATGAAATTTGACATGAGAGTTCCTGAGAATGATATCCCCGGATATTGTTTTCATTTTTTCGATAAATACTTTTGATGACGTCATATCCGGCTTTTTGTAAAAGTTGAGGCGGCACTGTCACACCCTCATTTTTCAATCAAATTGATTGGCTGGGCGTTAAACAAACAAACAAACAAATCAAATTGATTGAAATTTTTGTAAAGGAATCTTCGACGAAGGCCGGACTTCGGTATTGCATTTCAGCTTGGTGGCTTAAAAATTAATTAATGACTTTAGTCATTAAAAATCTGAAAATTGTAATAATTTTTTTTTATATAAAACGATCCATATTTACGTTCATCTTGTTCTACATCATTTCCTGATTACAAAAACATAGGCAGGGATTTAATGGACCAGCAAATTAGATGGACCAGCAGCAAAAAAGATGGACCAGCAGCAAAAAAGATGGGTTTCAACAGCAAATTAGCTGCGATAAATAAATACGCAACTACACCAAGGCCTACAAGGGGGATTCACCCAGACACAAGGACTGTGATTGATTCTCTGTTCAGAGATGGTGTGAGAAAACCAAGGGCGATTCTGGTAGCACTGCGCAATAGGGACTTTGCAAACTTGCCTTCGAAAGCCCAGCTCAAAAATTACCTTGTCGGTCTGAGAATGAAAGAATGTGGAAAGCATACAATTTCCCTGGGTGAACTTGCAGCATGGGCTGATTCTCCCACAGCTGTGCCTGATGATGACGATGTAACTTTCGTTTGTGGTTTTGAGTGTTCGTATGACCAGAAAGAGGCTTTTTTCAGGGTGTGCATGACAACCAAGCGTCTGCTGAAACTTGGTGCTGATGCTGCGAATGTCCATGCAGACGCAACGTATAAGTTGATATGGCAGGGTTTCCCTGTACTTATCTTGGGGTACAGTGATGCTAACCGCATGTTTCACGCTCTAGGTCTTGCGGTTACAAAGAATGAAACGATGTTAAAGAAATCTGCTTGGCTGTTCAATTCATCTATTCTGCTGTTGAATTCATCCAATTTGCTGCTTCACATTCGCTGCTCACTTCTTCCTATTTGCTGCTGAAACCATCTATTTTGCTGGTAAAAATTTTTTATGCAAAAAACATATAAATATGTTATATTTGGATTAAAAACAAGCTCTGAAAATTAAAAATATAAAAATTATGATCAAAATTAAATTTCCGAAATCAGTTTAAAAACAATTTCATCTTATTCCTTGTCGGTTCCTGATTCCAAAAACATATAGATATGATATGTTTGGATTAAAAACACGCTCAGAAAGTTAAAACAAAGAGAGGTACAGAAAAGCGTGCAAAGCAGCACAGCGAAACCACTACCGCGCTGAACAGGCTCGTCAGTTTAACTCCGTTTTGCACAAGCGGCGGACTACGGTCATTGTGAAAAAATGCAGTGCGTTCATTTTCATTCTGTGAGTTCCACAGCTTGACTAAATGTAGTAATTTCGCCTTACGCGACTTGTTTTTTTTAACCGGCCCTTGCCCATTGAAAGAGAGAGACTCAGAGAGAGAGAGAGAGAGAGAGAGAGAGAGAGAGAGAGAGAGAGAGAGAGAGAGAGAGAGAGAGAGAGAGAGAGAGATGATGATGATGATGATGATGATGATGATGATGATGATGATGATGATGATGGAACTTTATTTTTCAAGGATAGAGGTTTAAGGCGACGCCTTTTCTTACAACCGGTCCTTACTTCTAATACAAATGTCTAATAAATGATAAACAAGTAAAGCAACATGACAAATAAACAAAGTAAACGAACGAATCAGCAAACAGTCGACAAGTAAGCAAACAAGCAAATAAACACAAACAACAAAATGACAAAGTAAGCAACATACAAATCGAAAGCGAAACATGCAACATGTTAATTGAGGTTACACATGTAAAGTGATCGACGGTAAAATTCACACGATACCAACGTTTACACTAATGCTAATAATGATTATATGGTGTAAGTGATGATGATGATGAAGATGTTGTTGATGATGATGATGATGATGATGATGATGATGATGATGATGATGATGATGATGATGATGATGATGATGATGATGATGATGATGATGATGATGATGATGATGATGATGATGATGATGATGATGATGATCAAGTGATGATGATGATGATCAAGTGATGATGATGATGATGATGATGATGATGATGATGATGATGATGATGATGATGATGATGATGATGATGATGATGAGGATGGAAAATCGCAACATAAATTCCACATAATACATATAATAAAGAACATATTTGTGTAATGAAAAGAGAGAGAGAGAGAGAGAGAGAGAGAGAGAGAGAGAGAGAGAGAGAGACTGACAGACAGACAGACAGACAGACAGGCAGGCAGGCAGGCAGGCAGGCAGGCAGACATGCAGAGAGACAGAGAGGATCGTGATAGACAGAGAGATAGACACAGACATAGGTACACAGAGAGTTTATTTCATGGTTGTTGTCGTTGTTGTGTTTTTGTGTTTCTGTTTTTGTTTTTCCCAAATTCCCTTTGGTTTGTATATGGGTCTGTGGCCTTAGTACAATAAACCGTTCTGAGTTCTCTCTCTCTCTCTCTCAAGCTGATAAACAAAAGGCTCTTACTCGCCCTCTTGAGCAGTCCTGCAAACAGGATGACGACTTTTAAGTCTAATGTTTTCTGGTTGCCATGGTACCGAGAGACAGCAGAGCGAGGTGGTCTTCTGTTGTCATCTGGTCCCAGATCTGAGGGTCTCGTTTCGTTTTGTTTTTGGAGTACTCGATCTGTCATGGCTGGGGCACTAAAGGTATTACTCTTTATTGGTATCTGTCTTTCGTCTACGCGATTAAACATGAGCACATTTGTCTTCTTGTTTTATTGGGGATGCGGGAGGGAAGTCGGGGGGGGGGGGGGGGTGGGAGGGGGCGGTCAGGAGAGGGTGGTGGTATAGGCGGTTGGCTGCGATGGGTAGGAGATTGGTAGATGTTGGTGGTGGGTGGAGGGCGGGAGGGGGGGGGCGGAGCGTGGGAGTTGTTCTTTTTCAAGACTAAGCAAGCCACACACATTTTCAAACTTTGACATATAAGACGTATCCACTTTAAAAATGTCATGAAATGTCAGAAGATGGAAAAACAGAGAATTTGATTCCTAAGGCAGTTATTGCACCTGACCACGCCGATAGAATTTCTCCCACTTCTGAATTCCTCCCACTTCTGAATTCCTGTCCTCCATAAAACACCCGATCCCGTTCACTCTTTACGAAGGACAAGAATCTAAAATGGGAGAAACTCAATATACGCGTGGTCAGGTGCAAGAGCGGTCATGCTAAGCTGTTTTATGGATCAAACGATCGTCTTTTTTCCTGGTGACATTTCACGTGTGTGTGTGTGTGCGTGTGTGTGTGTGTGTGTGTTTGTTGTGTGGGTTGTGTGGGTTGTGTGTGTGTGTGTGCGTGTGTGGTGTGTGTGTGTGTGTGTGTGTGTGGTGTGTGTGTGTGTGTGTGTGTTGGGGGGATTGCGTTATAAAATATGTTTTATTATTTTTGGAAAACATGAGATGCACCTTTACATGAGTCTTTAATCCCCGAGTACGCTAGTACTTGGGTCCAGCAGACTTTAATTGTGTGTCTGTGTGTGTATCTGTGTGTGTGTCTGTCTCGACTTAACAGCTTATTGCTGGGAAACTACTGGGCGCAGTTCGTTCAAAGTTGATACACTAACTTGATAATAGGTCCGATTGATCGTATTAAAACTTCATAATGTTACCTGGGACCTAAATGCCCCCAAAAACACAAAAGTTCTTGACGGTTGGACGAATTCAATCGGAGCGACAGCCAGCCATTGAACTGATAGAACAGCCGAACGCGTGCGTCATGAAAAGCATGCGTATCGCATGCGAGACGAGCCAGCCAGCGGGTGGGGATTAATTTGGTCTCGGCAAAGAAACTACAGTGCAGGTTTGGTCTCGGTGAGACTGAAAGAGAGACAGAGAGCACGAGAGAGAGCGACAGGGACACTGTGTCAGTGATTCAAGGTGGTGGCTTGGTGGCCAAAGGGATCCGGGTTCGATTCCCGGCATGGGCGGTCTATTTTTATTTTTTTTAATTCTTGTTTACTATTGTTTATTATAAACGTTTTAATGTTTTATTTTACTCTAATAATTTTTTTAATTGTGTAAAATAAATTTAAATTTTTTTTTTTAATTCACGTGCACAAGACAAAAACTTTCATACTGTGCCAAAGTGATCCGAGTTCGATTCCCGGTATGGGCGGTCTATTTTTTTATTTTTTTTTATTTTTTTTTAATTCTTGTTTACTTTTGTTTATTGTTTTATTTTACTCTAATAATTTTTCTAATAGTGTTAATAAAAAAAAAATTTAAATCCACGTGCACAAGACAAAAACTCGGGTCCAGCGCCAGCGTTTTTTTTTTATTGTTTTCGCCACCCGATCTTCTAGCAACCTATATGTTTCCGTTTGTCTGATATCTCTCTCTCTCTCTCTCTCTCTCTCTCTCTCTCTCTCTCTCTCTCTCTCTCTCTCTCTCTCTCTCTCTCTCTCTCTCTCTCTCTCTCTCTCTTACTCTAAAAGGGCGAGGGCCGGATAAAAAAAACCAACATGCTTCCATTGCTTATTCTGTCACCCTCGAAAAATAAAGTTCAATTCAATTCAATTCAATTGTCTCTATTTCTCTTTATCTCTGTCTCTCTATTTCCTCGAATTCTTAAAAAAATAAAAAAATAAAACACACACACACACACACAATTCAGCCTTGTGATGACTCATTCATTCTCCACATACACTGACCCAGTTTCGTGTAGCACAGAAGTTGATTTAGAACAAGATTCTTCCTGCCAGTTAATTGCGAAAGAGCGTGGATACTTTCCATTCATTTGACATTTAGTTTCTGTCGCTTCGATCGCCTGACCGAGAGGAATTAGAGCTGTATGGCCTTCCTTCGGCCTTTTCGTCAGTGTGCACGGGCTTTCCGGCCAGCAGAATTAAGAGTTTTGAGGCAGACGGTTTTACATTATGCCAGAAAATGTGTGTCAGAGCGTGGGCGCTTTGAAGAGACGAGGACACGAGAGAAAGAGAGAGAGAGAGAGAGAGAGAGAGAGAGGGTGGGGGAGAACGAACGAACGAACGAACTTTAATTTACAAGGATAAAGGTTTTATGGCACATTGCCTTGTCTAACAAACAACCTGTCCTTAAAAGAGTCAGACAGACAGACACAGATAGAGACAGAGACAAAGAGAGACAGAGAAAGACAGACAGGCAGACAGACAGAGACAAAGAGAGAAAGACAGAGACAGAGAAATAGAGAGAGGGGGCGGAGATAGGGGGGGGGGGGGTGATATGTTGAGCGCAGCGGGAGGGATGAGGGGTAAGAAGAACGAAACATTATCCTTATCATTTTCGAACTCCTACTCAAAGGTCTGTGCCATAATTATGTGTCGAATGGGGGGAATGCTACATGCCTGAATGAGAAATGAAATCAAGGACGATGACTTACGGTTTTGTTTTGATTTTTGTTATGAGCACGCGATGCCTGCATGTCGACGACCGTCTCGACAATAATTACCTTGATGAGGTCATTGTTACTATTTCGGAGTGTTCCCCTGCGATTTTGCTTGGTTGACATACTTTTTTTTTAAGATTAAAAAGTTAGTTGGGTTTTTTTTCGTCTTGAAAACTAACCAGATGCATATTATTGAATCTTGCTTTCTGTTTTTCAAAATCGAAGGCTGAATTCTTGAGGCCTCCATCTCCGTGACAGATGTATTCATGCAAAAAGAACAAGATCAAATACTTTGGTGTGTTTTGTACCAAAAAAACCACAAAAATGTATGCTTGTCACATAGATACAATGATATTGCAAAAAGGAGACTAATAAGGGTTGTTTAAATCAACCATGGACATGACTTGTATTTGATGCTCGATGGGATTTTCTTTATTTTAGTGTCGTTTCAAGCTAGTCAGTCTTGTGATCGCGATAGTTGTTCTTAAACCCCGTGTTACAGGTATTCTGACTCTCACAAAAACTGTTCGCTATGCTACGCCATTCAAATCAAGTAGAAAAACCATTGTGATTGTATTATATTTGTCTGGAAGAAACTGCATGGCCAAAACAAATGTCAGCCGTGTGAGTTTGACGATTTTATTTCAGGTTATATGCAGAGATTTTTCCGGTAAAGAGGGAACAAAAATGCTGGACATTTTGTTGTGAACTCGATCACTGCAATCATTTATCTCCTTTTCATAAAACAGCAATATGCACGTACTGCCAGTTTCTTTGTTCATATCGAAGCACCAATTCCCCAGGGCTTTATGTCCTTTCCAGAGAGCGTGCAAGATTCTCATTTCGTATTTGTTATTTGAAAGAACATCTTTCACGAAAAGTTTGAAGAATTTGTCTATGAAATTGAAACTGAAAATTAGTATTAATTCTCAGCCTGACGTGGGTGTGCTTTTTGAAAGATTGTTTTATGCACGCCCACTTCTGTCTGTTCTGCCAGCATTGTCAGGGGATTTCTTTTTTGTGCTCACAGCAGACATTTCTATCAAGAATAAGATTAGACGTTACTGGTAGGATGAGTTAATATCATCATCCTTTGGTCACGATGGGATCCAGTTATGACAGCCATCTCTGGCGTTTGTCTCCTTTTCGTGTCTCGGGCGGACAGATGATTCCAGAAATAACTCAGTTTTTCCATGGTCAATGGAAGAGTGAGCGCTTAAAACAATTGCCATTAATGAGGGGAGGCAAGCGATCACGGTGGTAGAGAATATGGAATTCTGATGTGCATATTTTCGAAAGAAAAAGATACACGAAGCTCTCTTTCTTTCTTCCTTTCTTTCTCTTTCTTTCTGGAATGAATGAACCTGATTTCCGAGCTGTTAAGGTAATCACATTTCTAGTTAACATTCTGAATAACATTATATTGTTTAGCCCCCTTCATTTGCTCTTGTCAATCTGTCATACAAAATTAGACACCACAACTTTGATCATTTCTGTGGCAAATGACAACGCTGCAGTTATAATCATGATACATGCCTCCACCCCCCCCCCCCCCTCCCCCCCCCCCCCCACCCCCACCCCCCCCCCCACCCCCACCCCCCCCACCCCCCCCACCCCCCACCCCCACCCCCCCCCCCCCCCCCCCCGTCATGTAATTCTGTCACAACATCATCATTTTGATCATTTCAGCGGCAAATGTCAACGCTGTAGTTATAATTATGATGCACCCCTCTGTCACACTAAAATAAACATCAACATTTTGATCATTTCGGTCGCTTAAATAATGCTCTGGTAAGGTATTTCTGTCTTTAAAAAGTCACTACTTTACGGACATAGTTTGCTGTCTCCCAGTCTGACTCTATCGAACAAGACTGCTGCCTTAGCCGCGCTGCGTAGGAATCTGACACTCGTCTGAATTTATGGTGTGTGTCTATCCTTTGCCCGCCACTGGAGATCATCATTCGGAGCCACGGATGATATAAACACACAGATCGAAGAAGCCTGTTCCAAATCCGGCTCTCTAAATGTGCCCCTAGATGGAAAAAATAGTATACATAAATACTGGATGGCATGTCTTCAGAGTTCTGGATTTAGATACATCTTGTCAGTTATTTGTCAGGGGAAATGTAGGTCCTAGAATCATTTGATACACACCACTGTCGTGTCCGTGGGGTCTGCTGAATCCAGGGAATTGCAACGGTGCTTGAAATAGTGTCTGACCTTTAGTATATTGCGGGGTGATGAGGGAATGTTAGTTTGCTTGTTTAATGATGGGACGTGGTTCTAGAAGTCTTCTTGGAGACTGAATGTTATAATTCATATTTTGGGATATCGTGTATTATGTTATTTTCAGCCCAGAAAGCGCAGAGCGTTGCACCCTTAACTTTGACTGTCTTTGTTTCTTTGGTATGTTTGTTCGCTGGATTGACGATTAAAAAAAAATGAAGACATCTTTTCGGAGGCGGAATGTGATATTTCATATTTTGTGTCTTCGTTGTGTTATTTTTGGCTCCAAAAGCCCAGCAAAAAGCATTGTTTATTCGGTACACCCGGTTACTGGAATGGCGATGGAAAGTGAAGCCTTTAGTTTGATTGTGATGGTTTATCGTCTGAGCCTTTGTTGGGGTTATTTTCAACTCAGTAGTTACAGTACGTTGTCCCAGCTTTAATTACCTGGTCAGAGTACAGTCGTTAATTGATTTTTTTTAAATCATTAAAAAAAACACGGGGTTGGCTGTCTGTCGGTTAATTGCTTTCCTCTCAGCTTAAGTCAATCGCTAATAAGGTAACTCTGTGTCAGCGTTTAGGTAAAGGAGTATTCTCCTTCCGTCCGTCTGTCCGTCCGTCCTTCCTACCTTCTTTCAATCCTTCTCTTTTTTTTCCTGCCTTCTTTCCTTCTTTCCCTCCTTCCTTCCTGCCTTCTTTCCTTCTTTCCCTCCTTCCTTCCTTCCTTCCTTCCTTCCTTTTGATATGTAAGTTTCTCTGCTTTACTCTTACGCTAGGACGTTCGCCTGCCCCAAAAATAGGGGCAATTTGCAATTTTGCTTCGTCGAGAAACGCCGACACATCGTATGATCTACTCTGAAATGGCCCACGCTGGAAGTGTGAAATGTCTGCTCTGTGTATTACCACCACGAGGGTTGTATGTTGGTCGATAATTATCACTCTTCGTGTTCTGTCCTTATCTTCCAGATGCTCCTGTTCTCTCTCTCTCTCTCTCTCTCTCTCTCTCTCTCTCTCTCTCTCTCTCTCTCTCTCTCTCTCTCTCTCTCTCTCTCTCTCTCTCTCTCTCTCTCTCTCTCTCTCTCTCTCTCTCTCTCTCTCTCTCTGGGGGCCCGGTAGCTCAGTTGGTAGAGCACTTAATGTAATAATAAGGTCGCAGGTTCGAATTCGGGTGGGGACGGACACGGGTCGACTTTATGTGCGACCACATAACCTTGCCCTTGCCCAACCCCGTGTCACCACAATGGCACGTAAAAGATATGGGTTATATGATAATTCGAGTTTTACGCCCTCAGGGCTTTTGATGAGATACACAAGTGTATGCGTGTTTAGGTGGTATCAGCCATCTGCACTTATGCACTTGTGGTGACACGGGGGTGGGAGATGGATACCGTCTTTGGGTTTGCACATGAAGTTGACCCGTGTCCGTCCCGGCCTGGATTCGAACCTGCGACCTTCCGATCACAAGCCCAGTGCTCTACCACCAGAGCTACCCGGGCACCCCTTCTACCTTGACCCGTGACTGATGGTTTGTATTTGACACAGTTCAGTTTTGGTAACCAAAATACCATGGCCTCCTTTCCTCGAAAGGCCATGCAACCACTTACGCTTGATTCTCTGTGAGCCTTGCGCTTTGCTCCCTCGATCTTCGTCCTTTCTGCCCCTTTATCGTCTATTTTGGGCTGATAGCAAATACTATCATCAAAGGTTCTGAGCCACAGAATGTAAAGGCATTTCCAAAGTGTCACACACTTACCCTTGCACCCTACTCTCCTCCCTCGAGGACATTCCAGTAATTACCAGTGCAGTTTGACCAACACGGATATCCTTGCATCAGACCACGGCTGAAGTGAGGTGACAAAACCGACCGTCCATCGTTTAAAGCCCAAGTGCCAGCCGAGGCGTCCATCTAATGAGAGCGACTGACCCCTCGGGGCGACATCGAGCTTTAGCACGTGCAACTTGTACTTGAGGTAGTCTCGGTGTGCCAGGCAAGTTCTTGACATTTATCACGGTGTCTGTCGTACAGGGACCAAGGGCAAGGTTATGTACGGCGGCTTATGTGTGCTAAAAGTGATGATTTGATAACGAACACCATTTTGGTGAATTACTGACATCTCACTGACATAGTAACATTTTAACATTGTCGCCATTGAGGCGAGACAAACATTACCTTACAAAGAATGCAATGCTCTTTGTAGTCCAATGAACTGTTATACTTGCGAACATCTTTCTGAAAATAGATTGATGCCATGCCACTGTCTTCTGCGTGTGTAGTACGTTGAGGTAATTTTTTAGGCGGCTTGAAAGTGCTTTAAATTTTAAAATGCAGTTACCTTACAAGACGTCGGTTAAACAGCGGTACTTGTCATAATTATCAGTTACAATAACAAAAATTACCCTGCGCTGCATACGCTTTACAAGTGGCTGCTTTTTTTCTGATGACGTTCGCGCACGAGTCAAAAGTCTTCATTCGAATTATCTAGCAAGACATCGTTACTTCAGCAGTGTTAGTGTGATCCTTAATTTACACTTTTGGCGTTGGTATGCCGCCATACAAAGTCGCACACAGTAGCACGAGACAGGAGCATGGGCAGGGGATCCAGCGAACGATGTATGGCATGACGACCTTGCCATTACAGGCTGTTAGTTGTGTTCTTGCTCGATCTCTGCTGCGTTAATTGATCCTGATATCGAAGGACATGTCACTAAATCACCGAAAGGCCATTCCTGTCAAATGAGAAAATCTGCTTTGTTACTTCCTGTGGGCACAGACAGGCATGCAGGCATACACAGAGATAGGCATACAGACAGAGAGATTAGCTTTCAACAGAAAAAGCGACAAAGCGATGAAACAAACAAGCAGACAGACAGACAGTTATACAAAGAGAAATTCTGGTCCCATCAAAATATTGAACGGCTGATACAAAACAAATTGCAATAAGAAAACATTTGAATTAGCTAGTTAGGTCTTTGCGTGACGTAAAGTGATTCCTGCAAATGATTGCGGAAAGGGCTTTCAAATCTGTTTCTGCTCAACAATAACATCGGTGATAGGTAAACCTTAGGAAAAAAGTTGTCAATGACGTCACACAAAAAAATATCGAGTGTAAACACATGTGTGTTGGATGCACCTTCAAATGATATAGCATGGAGAGTTTCCTGAATTGTTAAGGCTGGAGTCTACCCCTGAGTATAGGAAGTAGATTTAAAACAGGCCATTTGCCCAAGTGTCCCAAATAAAAAGGTTAGACAGCATTGATAACGACCTGATGGAAACCAGGAAATCGATTATGTTTGCATTTGAACACTGCATAGTATACACATACACTGAATATACACATCGGGGTCAGTTATTCGAATTCGCTGCGATTGCTGGTTCTAACTAGTCGACCACTTGTTATTGTTGTTTGGCTCACTAAAGCGGTGCGCAACTCTTCCTCAACTCTTGAAAAGCCTGACAGGTTTATTTCCGGACAACGTCTATTTAACAGCAAAGTAACTGTTGTTTATGTGAGTGTTCTGCATTGTTTCTCTATCACATTCTTCATATGTGATCATTTGATTTTTGATGTGTTCACATATCTACATATCGTCAGTTGTGGTTTGTGGAAAAATCGGACACTCCATACTCACATTTCAGTCGTTATTGTGAAAACTAGCGCGTTAAGCTCTATTTTATTTGTGATTTTTTAGCCTCATCACCTTCCTTCAACTTACAGAAAAAAAATCATTTTTACAAACGTTTATCACTTAAACAAGGAGTATAGTCTCCAGCCTTTAGATTGTACATGTATGTGTCGATTTATTTTTTACGTTGTTATGTTGATGTTTATGTCTTTTTTGCAAGTTTCCGGCAGGGTTTCTTGAAGTTTCCGGAAGGGTTTCTTGTGGCTTCAGGGTGCGATTCACTGCAAATTCATAATTGTTGCCACTGGCAACCGTTATCCGTTTGTTTAATTGGATAAGCAGTACATTAGAAGAATGCTCACGGGCTCCCAGCCACTTCCACCAGAGTTCATTGCCCGAGGTGTTGAGTGATTTAGGTAATTAGCTAGTTATGTGTTTCTGGTTCATTTTCTCTGTACACACTTGGAGGGGGGGAGGGGGGTTGGCTTTGAAAGAGGTTGTCGTGCCCTTCGTAAACTTTAGGAATATACAGAAACGTACACACTCATAAACAAAGGAAAAAACACAACTAAGTTGCGACGATCAGTCTTCTTCAATACAATACAATACAATACAATACAATAAACTTTATTAATCTCTAAAAGAGAAATTGCATTGCTGAGCTTTTGTGTCCGTAATAAAACATACATAAAACATTCAAAAATAAACATTTGTTCTTTGTCATTCATACATTCTTGTGTTCTTATACATTTCTTCAATTCATGCATCATTATTCTATCATAATTATGTACATACATTTATTCTCTTTTAACAGTCTGTCTTCAAACGCATCTCAGAGAGGAAGGCTAGAGATTTGTGTTGTGCCATAGGTAAAATCATTTGCTTAGCTATGAAGTAATGTTATCACATGTTATTTAAGGAAAATGAGTAAATATATGTACCAAGCGTATAACATCAGCAAAACTGAGAAGATACAGCACATTGGTTATCACATAAGAAAGTATATTAAAAATAAATTAACATGCATTCAGTTACGTACAACAAGAATGATAAGTGATAGAAAGAAGAAAAGAAGTCTCGTAGAAGACAGACAAGATACCCCACATTTCAAAATACCGTTCCATACTGGTGTCGGTAGAATTGTGATTCAAAACAAACGTTGTAAATAGAGTCATTTGAATTGTGTATTGTGTACGTGATTGTGTTGCATTTATTTAAAGTTTATTTGTTTTTAAATGTGAAATTGTTGCTGTTATTAAGATGATTATATTTAAGATTGTAAGGCGCTTAGAACTATTTTAGGATTTGCGCCCTATAAATACCCTTATTATTATTATTATTATTATTATTATTATTATTATTATTATTATTATTATTATTATTATTATTATTATTATTATTATTATTATTATTATTATTATTTAAGTTATTGAGACATCCCAGTGCACTAAGGGATTTATAGAGCAAATCGAGAAAATTCATTATTGAACGAAGCGCATATATAGCGCTGAGTTCAATAATTATTTTCGAGATTTGCTCTATAAATCCTTTAGTGCACTGGGATTGTTTCAATAACGATATTGTCAGTACCGCCAAATAAACAAGTCGCGTAAGGCGAAAATACAATATTTAGTCAAGTAGCTGTCGAACTCACAGAATGAAACTGAACGCAATGCCATTTTTCAGCAAGACCGTATACTCGTAGCATCGTCAGTCCACCGCTCATGGCAAAGGCAGTGAAATTGACAAGAAGAGCGGGGTAGTAGTTGCGCTAAGAAGGATAGCACGCTTTTCTGTACCTCTCTTTGTTTTAACTTTCTGAGCGTGTTTTTAATCCAAACATATCATATCTATATGTTTTTGGAATCAAGAACCCACAAGGAATAAGATGAAAGTGTTTTTAAATTGATTTGGACAATTTAATTTTGATAATAATTTTTATATATTTAATTTTCAGAGCTTGTTTTTAATCCGAATATAACATATTTATATGTTTTTGGAATCAGCAAATGATGGAGAATAAGATAAACGTAAATTTGGATCGTTTTATAAAGTTTTATTTTTTTTTACAATTTTCAGATTTTTAATGACCAAAGTCATTAATTAATTTTTAAGCCACCAAGCTGAAATGCAATACCGAAGTCCGGGCTTCGTCGAAGATTACTTGACCAAAATTTCAATCAATTTCGTTGAAAAATGAGGGCGTGACAGTGCCGCCTCAACTTTCACGAAAAGCCGGATATGACGTCATCAAAGACATTTATCAAAAAAATGAAAAAAACGTTCGGGGATTTCATACCCAGGAACTCTCATGTCAAATGTCATAAAGATCGGTCCAGTAGTTTAGTCTGAATCGCTCTACACACACACACAGACACACACACACACACACGCACACACACACGCACACACACACACACGCACATACACCACGACCCTCGTTTCGATTCCCCCTCGATGTTAAAATATTTAGTCAAAACTTGACTAAATATAAAAAGAAGATTCAAAACGCACATTTTGCAACGCGCATTTGGATAGGCGTAACTGTGTGGTCACGTCAGGTTTGTGTCAGATCTACTTTTGTGTGGGCTGTCTCAAGTGTGTCGTGCTTTCGTCACACGCAAACTCTTGTTTTAATTTCTGTTGGTAAATTCCAGTGTAGCGTTAAGCTAAAGAGTGATGATCTTTCATAGAGACCTCATTTAAACTCGGAGAAAGGACTGTGCTCTTAGCTAGTTATTTGCGATTCGAAACCTTCATCGAGCTTCGACAGGTTGACTGTGCAGAGTTTTGCCCCTTGCCAAGGTCGACGGTAAGCACATTTTCAAAATAAATGTGGCATGTTTCTCGTGTGGTATCTTCACTCATCGGGGAGTCTGGTACTAAATATGAACGGTAAGAATGCTCTGAACCCTACACGTATTATATCCCCATCGTTTTATTGTTCACATTTGCCCAACATGTTAATTTGCTGAGCGGGATTTATGTCGTCTGCTACGCTATGGCAGTCTCATTTCAAAAACAAAAATTGCTCGTCACGTTGCACTGAGTCTGCACGCATGAGGCAGGCTGGTAATAAGTCTTATATACGGTAAGAACGTTCTAAACCCTACACGTTTTCGATTCCGATTGTTCTTGCCTTGAAATAATAATTCGGAAAACATTCATTCACTGAACAGATGCAGTCGTATTTCAGTGTAGTCTGCTACGTGCTGATCTAGCTGCTACGTTATCGGAATAACACTTGTGTTTTCTATTAGCAGCTGGGAATTGTATACTAACTCCTCATTTGGTAATGTGGATAATAAGCTACATGCCACTAACATGGCATAATTATGAGAGGAATCTTCGCAAGTCGAAACTGAAAAATTAGACACAGCGGGTTCTATTTTTAGATCTGTGGCACAGGCACATGCAATCTTGTCAGAAAAAAACCACTTTTGCTTTAATTGAGAAACAGGAAATGTATGGTCATAATCATTGGTATTGTGGAGAATATAAGCTACATGTCATGAATTAATTCTGAGAATGAGAGCACACTCTCGCTTAGGCAAAGGGCGGAAGAATACGCTCTGTGGAAAAGTTAGCGCACTCCAAGAGTGCGCTAACAGTTTTAGCGCATCGCCATTAGCCAATCAACTGCTTCACATCAGTCTTGTGACACCAGTACTTACTGACAATTATTATTATTATTATTATTATTATTATTATTATTATTATTATTATTATTATTATTATTATTAAAAGAGACAGATAATTGCTGTTATGTAACGCCGTCTATGCTCCCCCCCCCCCCCCCTCCCTTTCCCCAATGTTGGACAGAACGGGTAAAATCTCATTGGTGCAAAATGCCTGAAACTCGGGGGCGAAACGAAAATGGGACGAAACAGAAATGAGGCGAAATGTGTTTAAACCTGTAAATGTTAGGTCTAATGATAATAACGCCAGCCTTTTTCTTTCCTTTGACGTCCAGTTACCACGTTTGTTTGTTTCTTTATTCACCTTCAAAGGCTTGCAGCAAAAGACTTTACTCAAACTTCTCTTCTCAAAAACTGAGCTATCAGAGATCAGAAGTAATGCCCGGTAAAACTATGTCTGTCATCTTCTTTCTTTTTCCTCTATTTCTTAGTCGGTTTATTTTATTTTCAGTGTATGTTATTTTTTCCCTTTGCGAATACGCGCACAGCTTTCAGTCAGCTCTTGTCTATATATTCTATTGATAGTCGTTGAAATCTTTTTCTTCTTCTCGCTTTTGAAGTCTGTAAATAGATAAAGCACCAGAGAAAATATTGTGGAAGCGTATATATCCGGATTTCCATCAGCGTTTGGGAAAGTTCAACTTGTTTTCGGTAGATTACGCCTGTCTGAGAGAGATCAAAGGAAAGGAAGCAGAAATTGAGTGGCCAAGTGTCTGAGTCACTGTGCTTTCAGTCAAAAGTTGTGTTAATTAAATTCCTCTTTTATTCTTTTTACATTAATTCCCTTTTTCCTATTTACATTTAGTCAATTTTTGACCCAAAACTTGTCAGATAGACAGGGAATCGAGACTAGGTGATGGTGTATGTACGTGTGTGTCTATGTGTCTGTTGAGCACTGCCAGGAAAACTGCCGGACACATGATGATGAAGCTTTACAAAAAGGTTCTTTCGGATAATATCCCGACACTTTTTAATTTCTTTGATAAATGTCTTTTACGTAATATCCGACTTTTTTTCTCGAAAGGTGATGGCACACTGTGTCAACCTTGTTTAAAAAAAAATTATTGAAACTTTGATCAAACATTATTTGACACAGTCCGGACTGTGGGATTGCATTTCACGTTGCTCTGAATACTTCTTAACTTTCTAGGATCACAAAACCTGTGAATCCAAACGCTGTAAAGATGATATATCTGTCTGCGTTAACCCGACCAATCCTAATATGTATTGCCAACCGGGGGCAGGGGAGGTGGGGGGGGGGGGGAGTAAACAAGAGTGAAAAACCGAGAAGAAAAGCAATTTTAAAATGAAGAAAAGACAGCCATACTAGTCCCTCTCTTTTTTTTCTAAAAAAACAACAACACACAAGTCCTACAGTGAACACACTTTTATATTTAGCGTTCTAAAATATGTTGCGTTTATTTTCCATCGTGTGAGTTAACTTTCAATCAGGAACAAGGGAAGACCAGACTGATAGACAATGACAATGGACGTTCATTTCCTCCTGTCTGCTCACACTCATTCACCAACAATAAATCTTGGCCTTCTCCTTTTTACATTTAGTCAAGTTTTGACTAAATGCTTTAACATAGAGGGGGGGATCGAGACGAGGGTCGTGGTGTATGTGTGTGTGTGTGTGTGTGTGTGTGTGTGTGTGTGTGTGTGTGAGTGTGTCTGTGTGTGTGTGTGTGTGTGTGTGTGTGTGTGTGTGTGTGTGTGTGTGTGTGTGTGTGTGTGTGTGTGTAGAGCGATTCAGAGTAAACTACTGGACCGATTTTTATGAAAGTTGTCATGAGAGTTCCTGGGTATGATATCCCCAGATGTGTTTTTCATTTTTTCGATAAATGTCTTTGATGACGTCATATCCTGCATTTTGTAAAGGTTGAGGCGGCACTGTCACACCCTCATTTTTCAATCAAATTGATTGAAATTTTGGCCAAGCAATCTTCGACGAAGGCCGGACTTTGGTATTGCATTTCAGCTTGGAGGCTTAAAAATTAGTTGATGACTTTGGTCATTAAAAAAAGGAAAATTGTAATTAAAATTATTTTTGTATAAAACGATCCAAAATTACGTTTTTCGTATTCTTTATCATTTTTTTATTCCAAAAACATATAAATATGTTATATTCAGATTAAAAACAAGCTCTGAAAATTAAAAATATAAAAATTATGATTAAAATGTAATTTCCGAAATCGATTTAAAAACAATTCCATCTTATTCCTTGTCCGTTCCTGATTCCAAAAACATATAGATATGATATGTTTGGATTAAAGACACGTTCAAAGAGTTAAAAAGAATAGAGATATAGAAAAGCGTGCTATCCTCCTCAGCGCAACCGCTACCGCGCTTTTCTGGATTGTTAATTTCACTGCCTTTGCCACGAGCAGTGGACAGACGATGCTACGAGTGTACGGTCTTGCGGAAAAAATGCAATGCGTTTAGTTTCATTCTGTGAGTTCGACTGAGCTTGACTAAATGTTGTATTTTCGCTTTACGCGACTTGTTACACCCCCAGTATAGGGGTGTGTATAGGTTTCGGTCGATGTGTTTGTTTGTTTGTTTGTTTGTTTGTTTGTGTGTTTGTGTTCGCATATAGATCTCAAGAATGAACGGACCGATCGTCACCAAACTTGGTGAACAGGTTCTATACATTCCTGAGACGGTCCTTACAAAAATTGGGACCAGTCAAACACACGGTTAGGGAGTTATTGGTGGATTAAAATTATACAAGGACTTATAGAGGGACATCTTCATGGTCAAAGGGAAATAACCATTCTCACTCAGTCACTGCCACCAACTGAGAAGGTTATTTCCCTTTGACGGGGGTGTTTTTCCTACCTCGGAGGAATTTCTTGTTTTCTTTGTTTTTATATTTAGTCAAGTTTTGACTAAATATTTTAACATAGAGGGTGAATCGAGACGAGGGTCGTGGTGTATGTGTGTGTGTGTGTGTGTGTGTGTGTGTGTGTGTGTGTGTGTGTGTGTGTGTGTGTGTGTGTGTGTGTGTGTGTGTGTGTGTGTGTGTCTGTGTCTGTGCGTGTGTGTGTGTGTGTGTGTGTGTGTGTAGAGCGATTCAGACCAAACTACTGAACCGATCTTTATGAAATTTGACATGAGAGTTCCTGGAAATGATATCCCCGGATGTTTTTTTCTTTTTTTCGATAAATACTTTTGATGACGTCATAACCGGCTTTTTGTAAAAGTTGAGGCGGCACTGTCACACCCTTATTTTTCAATCAAATTGATTGAAATTTTTGTAAAGCAATCTTCGACGAAGGCCGGACTTCGATATTGCATTACTTGTTTTCCTTCTCTCTTTTCACTTACTTTGTTCTCTAATGAGGTGGACATGTATTGAAACGTAAATGACTCCTGTCACAAAACTAGTCAATATCGATGCTGGTAAAGGCAACCTTTTTTTTTTAAACAACATGAATTGTGTATGAACGTTCATACATTATGATTCTGTAAATGTAACCGTTGTGTTTGGTTTTTGAGTCACTTGAGAAAAAGTGACTCTATGTAATCGGTCAGTGTTAGTCTGTCGGGCCGGCCGTCCGGCCGGCCGTCCGTAGACACCACCTTAACGTTGGACTTTTCTCGGAAACTATCAAAGCGATCGGGCTCATATTTTGTTTAGTCGTGACCTCCAATGACCTCTACACTTTAACGATGGTTTCGTTGACCTTTGACCTTTTTCAAGGTCACAGGTCAGCGTCAAAGGAAAAATTAGACATTTTATATCTTTGACAAAGTTCATCGGATGTGATTGAAACTTTGTAGGATTATTCTTTACATCAAAGTATTTACATCTGTAGCCTTTTACGAACGTTATCAGAAAAACAAGGGAGATAACTAGCCTTTTCTGTTCGGCAACACACAACTTAACGTTGGGCTTTTCTCGGAAACTATAAAAGTGACCGGGCTCAAATTTTATGTGAACGTGACTCATTGTGTTGTGAATAGCAATTTCTTCCTGTCCATCTGATGCCTCATATAATATTCAGAACTGCGAAAGTGACTCGATCGAGCGTTTGCTCTTCTTGTTTGGTCAATAATAACATGTTCCAATAGCCGACCATTTTTGTTTTTGATACTTGCATGATAGTTATACCCGATTTTTTTTAAATAAAAATAGTCCTTCCAGTTTCCTTTTAAAGTGATGTGTAAGCAATGGCAAACTTTTCACCAGTTCCAGAGTGTTTGGCCATAGAGCTTTCTTGTAGAAACAGCGCTTATACAAGGATGCCACCTACATAGTTTGTAACTTAGCTGGGGTTTGTTTTCCCAGCAAAGATTTATTTTTGTCGATCGAGGCCTGGGGTTACTGCTACCCTCTCAAGGGGATGGGTGTGTGTGTGTGTGTGTGTGTGTGTGTGTGTGTGTGTGTGTGTGTGTGTGTGTGTGTGTGCGTGCGTGTGTGTTGGTTTGTGTGTATGTGTGTGTGTGTTCTCAAGGGAATGTGTGTGTGTGTGTGTGCGCGTGCGTGCGTGCGTGTGTGCGGGAGTGCGTGCGGGCGGGCGTGCGTGTGTGCCTGCGTGCGTGCGTGCGTGTGTGTGGTGTGCGTGCGTGCGTGCGTGCGTGCGTGCGTGTGTGCGTGCGTACATGAGTGTGTAAATTTTTACGTGCGGCGTGCGTGTTTGTGGGTTTTTGTGGGAGAGATAGATCCAACTGTTACCGACAAAGCCATTCCGGTTTATTTTATGTTTCATATGAACTAGAGATGGGTATGTCATCTTTCTAAGGGTTTCAAACTCCTTTGAAGTGAACCAAAATAGACTTTCAGCATCCTGTCTAGCGCTCTCTTCTCCTGTCTTTTATTCCTTAAGATGCTGCTCCTGAAATGCGTTGGATTATGGAAACTCTAGTCAATAACCATGTTGATCTTTTAGAACGTTTGAATCGGATTGTAATGGCACGCGACCACAAAGGAAATATGGACCACTATTATTCTCTAGCGTTTCATTCCTTTAGGGCATGGGTGATCTTTGTAAAACATTGGGTGTGTTTGTTTTGTTTTGTTGTGTTTTATTTTTTATTTTTGTTTTCAGTCATGTTTACCCGAAGTGATTTGGTTACAAGTTATAAAATGTTCAGGTCGATTCAAAATGTCGTTGAGGTTTGGAACAAGTAAAATACTTGGTCGGATTTTTTTTTAAGGGTGATGGTGTTTATGCACTATTTTTCTTAATCGTTTAATAATTATTCTCTTTGGACTTGTGTGTGCATATGAAAAATGTGTTTCAGCTCATGCAGTATATAACCCTAACTGATTCTCTTCCGAATAACAGTTTCGAGTTTCAGGTCGATTTGATAACGTGTTCAATTAGCTGGAAATACTGCCACTTTTGTGTAGACATTTTTTTTGATGGAGATCAGTCAGACACAAGAGCTGGCTGTGTTTTTGAATAAATAATATCACGTGGTGTGGACTCGTTGCTTGAACCTTTACATTCAACACCTGAAAGTTCAAGCGAGTAATACTTGTGCTGCATTTGTCTTCTAAAACCGGCCCACCGAACTCAGACATGGACTAAATATGCAGGATCTTTTCCGTGCACAAGTGGTCTTGTGCGTGCATGTGCACACAACGGGGGATAACTGGGCACTAGCAGATCTGCGCACAAGTTGTCCTGCGAGATCAGAATAATCTCCACCCTCAACTCGCACGAAACACGAGAAAAAAAAGCATGAAGCCCCCGAAAACGGAGTATGGCAACCTACATGGCGGGGGAAAACTCATACACATGAAAACCCACTCGTGCGAGTGTACGTGGAAGTTTCCGCCTTGGAACGCAAACGAAAAAGTATTTGTCTTCGCGTTTGAAAACGTATTTGCTTGGTCTGTGATGATGGCCAAGTAATTTCCCTTACCACGAAGAGTAACAGTTTGCTTTTAAAGTGTTATTCTAATGAAGCTCCAAAGGCGCCAGTCATAACAAAAATAACTGACTTGTAATTAGTGCTGCTTTGAACAGGTTTGTTTGTTTGTTTGTTTGCTTAACGCCCAGCCGACCACGAAGGGCCATATCAGGGCGGTGCTGCTTTGACATATAACGTGCGCCACACACAAGACAGAAGTCGCAGCACAGGCTTCATGTCTCACCCAGTCACATTATTCTGACACCGGACCAACCAGTCCTAGCACTAACTCCATAATGCCAGACGCCAGGCGGAGCAGCCACTAGATTGCCAATTTTAAAGTCTTAGGTATGACCCGGCCGGGGTTCGAACCCACGACCTCCCGATCACGTTGCGGACGCCTTACCCAGGCCAACCGTGCCGGTCTTTTGAACAGGTAATAATCAACTGAGAGTACTCGCGTCGTCTGCATGCACCCATATCATATAAGCTGAATGTTGCGATCATAACACTTGAGCAAAACAAAGTGCATCTTTGTAGCAATTACATTATCGAAATATTACGATCGTTAAATAGCACTTGAGTAGGATCACAGCGCTTCCCATGAAAGCTCATAGCTTTTATCGAATTAAGCTTCGCGTGATCACAACACAACGTTTTCCGGATATGCACGTTTTATTTTTATGTGGTGCTTGACTTTCAAAGCGAAGTTGACATTTCATCAAATTTTCCTCATATGCAGCAGAATCCAGAGCTTTTGCCTGCGAAATATATCAAACAACGCTGAAAGAAAATCGAAGCCGCCTTTAACCCAATCAGCATTGTTAAAGGCACAGCTTTTCCCCTGAAAATAGCTCGGCTCACCATCTCGGATCTTGCCAGGCTTTTACATAGGATTAGCCCATCCCTCCATTTAGACTTATACCAAATATCAACACCCTGACTGCTTCAAGTGCAGAGTTGGACTATTGGTGAATTTTCATAAATAGACATAAGTGCCTTAAAAGAAATTAATTAATTCATAAATAGACATAAGTGCCTTAAAAGAAATTAATTAATTCAAAAATTCCCACTCTGCACAGGAAGCAGTCAGAGTTGAAATGTTTGGTATATATATATATATATATATATATATACTAGATGATTACCCGCTTCGCCGGGTACCGGCTTCGCCGGGAAGAAGTAGAGCCGAATACCAGGCTGCGCCTGGGACTTCGCCGGCGCACGAAGGAAAGGAGATAAACGCGCAAAACACTGGAGACCTTCTAAAAATAGTAACGTGCAGTGACCTTCTAAAAATAGTAACGTAGTAACGGGAATATGGATTGACGCCACACAGAGGAAGGGAGATAATCGCGGCTGAAAACACTGGAGAAGATAAGGAAGAGTTACTGGTAGTGGATCCCGACAAAAAACAATTCGGTTCAGCGCGCACAGCGCTGCGCGCTGAGAGCACGTGTTGAAATATCTCATCGATGAGGTTGTGTCCGGGGTGTAGCTGAATACGGTGTCCAAATTTGAAAAAGATCCACCGAGAACTTTGGCCGTGCATCGCGAACAGACAGACAGACAGACAGACAGACAGACAGACACTAGTCGTATATATATATAGATAGATATATTGCGTGTCAAAGGGGGGGGGGTGACTAAATGCCATGTAAAGGCGTGGACACAGATACCTTAGATAGTGAGCAATTTTTCTTTCTATAATGACGTTTGTCTCGGTGACTTTGGCATCATAAGCAGTGGAAAAACAGGTCCCTGCCAGGCTTGCTTGACATGACCTCATTTACATGATATACACACGTGTGATTTGAACGATTATTATCTCACGGGTGTCTCTCTCACGTATGTAGGATAAGGCGAAATTACTACATTTAGTCAAGCTGTCGAACTCAGTCACGGGATGAAACTGAACGCACTGTATTTTTTCACAATGACCGGGTGTCACATCTGGGGAAAAATGACAATACTTGCAAAGAGTGATTTGAAAAACATCAAACTTACTCGCTTATGAGGTTACACGGCTCCATATAAAATAGAGTAAAAGTTGGCAACCTTACTGAATCCGTGGAACCAACAAACACATGAGAGCACAGCCCGTATCCACCACAAAGACATTAGAACTGAGAGCTACAGAATCCTCGCTCAACTGTCCGCCATCTCTGCAAAGTGTTTTAACTTTCTGAGCGTGTTTGTAATCCAAACATATCATATCTATATGTTTTTGGAATCAGGAACCGACAAGGAATACGATGAAATTGTTTTTAAATCGATTTCGAAAATTTTATTTTAATAATGATTTTTATATTTGTAATTTTCAGAGCTTGTTTTTAATCTGAATATAACATATGTTTATGTTTTTGGAATCAGAAAATGATAAAGAATAAGATGAACGTAATTTTAGATCGTTTTATAAAAAAATAATTTTAATTACAATATTCAGATATTTAATGACCAAAGTCATTCATTAATTTGTAAGCCTCCAAGCTGAAATGTCGAAGATTGCTTGGCCAAAATTTCAATCCATTTGATTGAAAAATGAGGGTGTGACAGTGCCGCCTCAACTTTTACAAAATGCCGGATATGACGTCATCAAAGACATTTATCATAAAAATGAAAAACACGTCTGAGGATATCATACCCAGGAACTCTCATGTCAAATTTCATAAAGATCGGTCCAGTAGTTTACTCTGAATCGCTCTACACACAGAGACAGACACACACACACACACACACACACACACACACACACACACACACACACACACACACACACACACACACACACACACACACACACACCACGACCCTCGTCTCGATTCCCCCTCTATGTTAAAACATTTAGTCAAAACTTGACTAAATGTAAAAAGAGATAAAGCGCCAAACAAAATCAAAGTTATATCTGCAAACTCAATTTTCCGCCAGTCATTTAGAGCATGGAGGTGGTGCAAATTCGTGAGGAAGAGAAAAGTGGTTTCCGTGCGAAAGAGCAAACGTCCCGTGATCTAGCAACCGCCTGTCTGTCAAAATGGCCCCCAAGACGGTGACGCCTCGGGAATGGTTACGTGACCCGTTTCTTGGGGAATAAGTCGACATTTCGCCTGCGCTTCACGTCACGTGATAATCTTTTCATCACGCCGCGGGATCTCGCGAGACTTGGAAAATTAACGCGGAGCCAATAAAGTTACGTGCAGCCGAGAAAGGTTTTGATAGTGTCGTGTCTTTTAAGTGCGTTTTTTCTCCAACGTTTTATTTTTATTTGAAAATAATGATGTTTTGTGTTGTGGTCCCTCTTTGTTTTTGTCACACACGCATGCTCACAAACGCTCGCACACACACGCATAGGCACAATTGTGCAAGTACACAAACAAACACACACACACACACTTACACGTACGTACACACACACACACATTCACACACACACACACACACACACACACACACACACACACACACACACACACACACACACACACTGCTACACAGTTTTCAAGCTGTGCCAACCCATTAATAAATAACGTTTTGTTTTTGTGAATTATGGACAGAACAAAAGTACCTTGAATCACCACACTGTCAACACAGATTTCATGTTTATCACTGTACTTTTGCTTTTCACATCCTTCACTTCCTTTCTTTTGCTAGATCATCAAATTTGGTTCAAGATCAATGAACGTAACACGCACCGCCGCCCCCCCCCCCCCCCCCCCTTCAACCCACCACCGCCCCCGCCCCCTGGGGGGATTCGTGCTATTCGTCGTTTTGTCATTTTTTGTCACTCCATTCACAACTTCCTGTTTTCCTTTTCAGTTCTCCTGTATCAGGCTGATGTTTTGTTCTCGTGAATTCCTGCCTTTCTGATTCATTCACATTGTTGTTTTTTCTCCCTGCGCTGCCAAGACATTTCTGATGTTAGTGCTCCACCTTGTTTTAATTATAAGTTGGCTGGAATCTTCCCTGGTCTCTCTGGGTTTGCCTTTGTTTTCTTTTGCTCCTGCTTTTTTGATTCCGTCGTTTTCTTTTCTTTTCCATTTCCACTTGATTTTCCAGAGGAGTTTTCTCGTGTTTTATCTCAGCTCTTTGTGGATTTAGATGTGCCTTCGTCTGTCTGTCTTTTCGTTGTGCGTCTTTCTTTCTGACGGTCTTTCTACTTTGTCTGTGTGTCCTTTTGTTTCAGTTTGTTTACGTCTCTTTGTTTCGAGGTCAGTGTCACTGTCTGTCTTGTGTCGTCATGGTTTGCCTATCAAAAATCAGGGTATAATGAATTTAACAACGGCTTTTTTGTTTAGCTTAAAATTGAACGAATTTCAAGTCTGGTTTATATCTATTCCAGACAGATAGAAAGTTGTTCTAGGAATTGATTTTCTGCATGTGAAATGCTACATTAGACAGTCCAAGATTTTCTGAATTAGTTGCCTGCTGTGTACTCTACTCAGAGCAGTGAAGGCGTGATTTCTTCTGTCGCTGTTTAATGTGCCAGACAGTGTTCTCAATCAGTCGCCTGATGCGGTTCCAATTGAGCATTCCAAAGTTCTCCGGGCGTAGCCGATGGTACAGCTTTTCAATTAAATGGTGTAGACAATTATGTTATTTCTGTCTCTCGTGGTGTCAGAAAAATTCTTCATTATCCCCAAAGCACTGTTTTGAGCTCATTGTTTCTCAAACAATGGTGAAAAGATCGGTGACTGCTGAACACAAATCTATAAATGGAGGAATGGCAGTTTCTCTTTTTGGCTTAAGCATATTTGTGTAGACAAAACAACAAATAAACTAACGAAGAAGTTAAGACCCACCCCCCGCGGCCGGGTTAGGGGGAATAATTTACCCGATGCTCCCCAGCATGTCGTAAGAGGCGACTAACGGATTCTGTTTCTCTTTTTACCCTTGTTAAGTGTTTCTTGTATAGAATATAGTCAATTTTTGTAAAGATTTTAGTCAAGCAGTATGTAAGAAATGTTAAGTCCTTTGTACTGGAAACTTGCATTCTCCCAGTAAGGTACTACGTTGCAAGCCCCTGGAGCAAATTTTTGATTAGTGCTTTTGTGAACAAGAAACAATTGACAAGTGGCTCTATCCCATCTCCCCCCTTACCCCGTCGCGATATAACCTTCGTGGTTAAAAACGACGTTAAACACCAAATAAAGAAAGAAACAAAGTTAAGACCCCCCTGGGTTCCTGTTATTTCTTCAGTTCTTTTGCTTTGGCTTTTCATGTGTGCCCACATTCTCAAAACAAAAAACAACTGCGCCCTCGCGGAACCCTCTCGGGAGCAAATGAATTGTCTGCCCACCGCTAGAGGGAAACATCCTCTCTTTTATCTCCGTATTTTCGGATCGAGGCCTCATCGACTCTTAGACTTTCCATCCCTTCTTCTGATCTTCACTGAAGATCTGCATGCTCACCCTTGACTAGGGAAAGGAATTGCCCTTTACCTTATTTTTTTGTGGTGACGTCAAACTTAGAGTCTTCTTATCGCACGTTCAATGCTGAAGGCTGTCTGAGCCAAAAAGAGACAGAGTCGTTTCGATTTTTGGCGCTTGTGGGCTACCATCACTCGATGCTCAGTCGGGCTTTTGAGTGGCAGTGTTGCTTTTCGTTGATTGAATCGATGGTAGGCGAGTTTTTCCAAAAGCGGGCTGAGTTTTGAGAAGAGTGTCTGCGGGTACGGAACGCGTCTTTGCGCCCCTAGATCGATGGTGATGTGGTGGGTCTACCCTAAGTGGCTCTCGTTATTTAGACGCCCTTTTATTTGTCCAGAGTAATTAGCTCAGCGTTAACTCCCCTCTCGTCCTAAATCCTGTCATTTGCAAATAGACTGCTCTTGATTAGCTGAGAGAAATTGATAACAGCACTCGGAAAGACGGGCGAGTCAATAAAGTGCGTTTCCTGTCGTTAGCAGGACGGGCTTGTCGATGTTTGTCGTGTAAAACTTCATTGGCCTATTTAATTTCCGTTTAAAGATGGTGTTGCTCTCGACTTACTTTCTGTCTTTTTTTCTTTCTTTTTTTTTCTTCTTTTTTCTTTCTTTCTTTCTTTCGTTCTGTCATTTTAAGATTTTTTTAAAGTCGTTTAAATATGTGGTTGCTCTCGACTTTCTTTCTTTCTTTCGTTCTGTAATTTTTATTTTATTTTTTTTAAGTCGTTTAAAGTTGTTGCTCTCGACTTTCCTTTTTTGTTTAATTCTATCTTTCTGTAATTTTCTACGACAGGCATCCACACTTCGAGCAACATGCTATTTACCACAATTCTTCTTCTCCTACTTTCTACATCAAAAGGCTCAGTCCGTCCCGTAAAAGAGTTGTGCACACTGGCCCAGGTATGCCCTGGCTTTTACGTTGGATAAGAACATCCCTCCGCTTGCACACACACCAAACATCATCTGCCTGGCTGCTTCCTTTGAAAAGTTGGA
Source organism: Littorina saxatilis (assembly GCF_037325665.1). Lineage (NCBI taxonomy): Eukaryota > Metazoa > Mollusca > Gastropoda > Littorinimorpha > Littorinidae > Littorina > Littorina saxatilis. The sequence continues at coordinate 18,847,547 of NC_090245.1, forward strand.
ATTAGAAATAAAAATAATTCTTAAAAGCAATTCATGGACTGTGTGCCTTTCACGACCATTCAGAACATGATGTTACTCCTCCTTCATCGTTCACTCTTGATCTTGTTCTATTTCCTCTTCTTTCATTAGGTGATAAAATCGGAAAATTGTAATTAAATTTTTTTTTAACATAAGTGAAGAGGTTGTTGCTGTCGACTTTTTTTTTCTTTCTTTCTTTCTTTCTTTCTTTCTTTCTTTCTTTCTTTCTTTCTTTCTTTCTTTCTTTCTGTCTTTCTGTCATCCAAAAGCACATAAGTGTTTTTCTGTCTGTCTACTTCAAAGACAAGTGGGTCGACGAACTGTTCATGTAACGTTTTGTTTTGTCAATAAATAAACGTTCCAATTACCCACCATTTTTGTTTTTTGATTCTTCATCATCTCCTTCTTCATTACGTTTTCTTGTCAGTCTTCTTCCTTCGTTCCATTCCATGCCCCCACTGTGCTAAAAGTAGGGCGATGGCAAAGAAGTCACTGCCACAAGCAACCCTTTTGACACCAAGTCCGTGTATTCTACATGCACATGATTATCTTACATCAATCTTGACACTCCAATCCTTCTAATTTACATAACTTAACCCAGCCCCGGATATAAAAAAAATACCACCATTTTGTTCTTTACCGCTAACACGCCCTCCCTGAATAAGACAAATGTCTTGAGTAAGACGAAGTGACTTCATGTTCATGAATGTCTTTTATATAGAATCTCCTTGGGATGGAAGCTATTTGAGAGAAACGTTTGTTATATGTTTTGAGCATGACATACATGGCCTGGTATTTATTATCCGTGAGAAGGGGGAGGAAAGAAAAGAGGGAAATTTGCTGAGAAAGACTTTTTTTAAATTTTTTTAATTGTTTTAAATCGTGTGTTTCTTTTGTGTTTTGGTATTTTTTTTGGGGGGGGGTGGTGGCATCTTCTTACGATGGAACCTACTTGTCAGAAAAATGGGTTACATACTTTGATCTAGACATGTGGCTCGGTATTTATCAACTGCCGGTGTGCAGAGGAGTCGGTGAGGGTGGGGCAAGGAGAAGATAACGAGTTTTGAAGACTTTCTGGCACTTTGTTTTTATGGAACCAATTGAGGAAAAAAGGTTTATCTCTGTTGAGTATGATCTATGCATGGCCCTCTATTTTATTGGCTCACGCAAGTGTAGCCTATGCGATGATAAACTTTGTCTGTCTGTGCGTGCGTGCGTGCGTGCGTGTGTGTGTGATAGAAACTTTAACATTTCCGAGTCTATGGATAAAGCTCGCATAAGAAGATTACGTCTCGGTCGAAAGTGTTTGACGTGTGTGATAGAAAATATTTGAAGACGTCACATTATGACGCAAAGGAATTACTGAAAGTCTCGGTCATTGTTATTGTGAGCGGGCCGAGACTAGTTGGCAGATCCAGGGTCTCGCTTTCTTGCACAGTTTCACCTATGCTTACTGTGTGTGTGTGTGTGTGTGTGTGTGTGTATGTGTGACGGAGTGATTGAGTTTGTGTTACTGTTTGTCGATTTCTTACGTGAGCCTTGAAGGCTTCGCCTCTTGTTATATGTGTGTCTACAGAGAAAAAGAGGGAGAGCATGGAGACGATAGGGGTGAGGGGGGGGTGGGAGCTGAGTAAGGCTTCGTGGATATCTTTATAAGCATCATCCTACGGTGGAACCTATTTGAGAGACAAATTGGTTATGTGCTTTGAGCATGACCTATTGTCCTGTCTCTTACTATCTGCCGGTCTACATACGTCTAACGATGGTAGCTCTTTGAGTGAAAATTGGTTATTTGCGTTAAGCATGACCTATGTATGGCTTGGTATTTATTTTCTACTGGTTACATGGGAGGAGGGGGGGGGGCAGTTAGGAAAGGGGTAGTTTCGCTGAGTAAGACCCCCATAGACGGCTTTTTGGTGACTTTTTACGACAGAACCTACTTCAGGAAAAAATGTGGTTACATGCCTTGTCGATGACCTATGGCATGGTATTTCTCATCTGCCGGTCTGCTGAGGAGGGGAGGGGAAAAGGAGGGAAAGGGGAACTGTCCGTGTGTCTATGGTGGTATGATAGTGCTAGTGGGCCATGGGCCGATTGCTTGTCAATAAAATTCTCCTTCAGGGGAAGGGAGCATAGTGATTTACCGAGGCTAGGCTTGCAATGTCATCAGCGTATTTTGGATGAGACTCTGACTTGGTTATCAACTGTGGCAGAGGCTAGATTCTCTTTCTGAGCGCCTGTCTGTCCTTCTTTCTTTTTCTCCTCTGACTCCTCTGTCCTTCTGTGCCCGTGATTGTGTTTCTCTCTGTATGCACGTCTGTCTGATCGGACACTCTCCCTAATCTTCTTCAACTTCTTGGTTTTAATGATTCCCTCAAGTATTCGTACTCGTGCCTAGCGTGACTGTTATTTGTATTTGTGCACGTGAATACCGTATTGTCAGGTTAATGTAGGCTGCACATCTATGCATTTCTTTATATGAATGACTGTCCGTGTTTGTACAATTTGGTTTGTTTGTTTTTAGCTTAGGGATTGTGTTCCTGCCTGCTTTCCTTCTGTTTATACTTCTAATGCCAAACAAAACTATATGTTGGTTTAGAGTAACATGACCAAAAAAGATAGGGTCGGGTTTTTGTTAGTCTCGGTATGGTTCGCAAAATGTGCCAGAGGTTGTTTTTTGGGGGATTTTCTTTTTTGAGGAATGAAAAAAAAATTGTAGGGTCGGCGGGAAAAAATAGGGTCGGTCGGGTTACCCTAAACCCACATATGTTTTTGTTTGGCCTAAACATTTGCTGATGCCAAATTATGTCAAAAGAAGATTCATTCAGACACGACGCCTATACCGGCCTGGGACCGGTTTCCTGGACCCGCGGTGTGGTCACACTGACGATCCGACAGGTACGCTTCACCAACCGACTGCGGTTGTCCGGGGGAGGGGGGGGGGGCAGCACTGTAATTGGGCAACTTCCTGTCCGAAGAGGCACAATCGGCCGACTAAACACCTATTCATAAAAACCGATTTTGTCGGATTACTGCAATTCCCTCGTTCAACTTCATGCAGTTGACCGACTGTGTTGCGGGCCCATGAAACTGGCCCCTGATTTCGTCGGATTACTGTATTGCACTCGTTCAACTGCATGCAGTTACTGTGTTGCTGCCCATGAAACCGGCCCCTGATTTCGTCAGATTACTGTATTTCACTCGTTCAACTGCATGCAGTTACTGTGTTGCTGCCCATGAAACCTGCCCCTGATTTCGTCAGATTACTGTATTTCACTCGTTCAACTGCATGCAGTTACTGTGTTGCTGCCCATGAAACCGGCCCCTGATTTCGTCAGATTACTGTATTTCACTCGTTCAACTGCATGCAGTTACTGTGTTGCAGCCCATGAAACCGGCCCCTGATTTCGTCAGATTACTGTATTTCACTCGTTCAACTGCATGCAGTTACTGTGTTGCTGCCCATGAAACCGGCCCCTGATTTCGTCAGATTACTGTATTTCACTCGTTCAACTGCATGCAGTTACTGTGTTGCTGCCCATGAAACCGGCCCCTGATTTCGTCAGATTACTGTATTTCACTCGTTCAACTGCATGCAGTTACTGTGTTGCTGCCCATGAAACCGGCCCCTGATTTCGTCAGATTACTGTATTTCACTCGTTCAACTGCATGCAGTTACTGTGTTGCTGCCCATGAAACCGGCCCCTGATTTCGTCAGATTACTGTATTTCACTCGTTCAACTGCATGCAGTTACTGTGTTGCTGCCCATGAAACCGGCCCCTGATTTCGTCAGATTACTGTATTTCACTCGTTCAACTGCATGCAGTTACTGTGTTGCTGCCCATGAAACCTGCCCCTGATTTCGTCGGATTACTGTATTGCACTCGTTCAACTGCAGTTACCCGACTGCTTTTTTGGCCTATGAAACCGGCCCAAGTCTCTTTTATATCGCTCGCAATATGACTTACCTTTATGCACCTTCCTTTGTCTCTTGTCACAGCACTTACATTTCATTCTAATCTCATCCCACAGGTGTCTCAAGAGTCCAACTACGATGCTTACATCATCGTGTTTTCTGTGACGGACCGGTCATCGTTTGACGTGGCAGCCTTCTTGATGCGTCATCTGCGTGTGGAGGTGGGCACTGACCGCGCCATCATCCTGGTCGCCAACAAAGTGGACCTGGTCAGGCAGAGACGCGTCACCAACAGTGGTCAGTACCAGTGAGATTTTCTCTCTCTTTTTTTTAATTTTTTTTTTTTTGGGGGGGGAGGGTTGCCTTTTCTTGGGAAATGAGATGGGGTGGACGGTTGGCTCTCGTTGGTTTGTTAGTTGTCCTTACTTTCTTGATTTCTTGCTTTTTGTTTTCCTGGTTGTTGTTGTTGTTGTTGTTGTTGTTGTTGTTGTTGTTGTTGTTGTTGTTGTTGTTGTTGTTGTTGTAGAAGTTGTTGTTGTTGTTGTTGTTCGTTTAGTTGATTTCTGGGGTGCTTCTCCCCTCTTATTCTTCATTCGTTTTTCCCTTTTCTTTTTCTCCATATTATTATTTTCTCTCTGTAACTTTCGATTGGTCTTCAGATACGTCGGTTCGTAAAAGCAAATTAAGTAGAGTCCGTTTTGCTGTTTTCCCCCAAAAAAAGTTTGCCCAAATGAACCATATCTGCGCGTTAGATCATTAGGTGGCCCAAAAGTGACACAGTGGCCTGATTCCGTGAACCTTGAAAGCCTGGTAGATATGTTGATGAAAGATTCTTTTGAATCGTGTCTTTTTCAAAGCTGATATTCTCGCAGCAGTTCAAAGAACTCAACATGGATTCGCCATAGCCAGCGCATCTGGAAACATCTTTTATTTGAACTACACATGTAGTGCATAATTCCATTGTACACACAATCGAGAAATACAAAAAAAAAGCTCCGTGCTTGATACGCAAACTGTTGATATTTGTGTCTGTTTTCACCGCGCAGCTGGTGTTGTCGTTTGCAGCAAAACAAAATGCTCCACACAAGAAAACAGAAGGATAAAACAAGAATGCCAAGTGTGCAAGTTTGACCCATTTAGCAAACAATTAATCAAACGTCCTATTATCACATCGAATTTATTTCCGGTCTCGGTCAGAGTTTTGTGTTTGCAGAATTTGCTTTTCAGTTCCGTGCAACAGGATAAACACTGAAAAGGACAACCAAGCTCACTGCAAACGGACCTCATTCAGCATTCCCCTCATTCAACAGAAATCACAAGAACATTTTCTCCGGGCCTTTGTTTGTCAAAGTGCAGCTGGTATCGATTCCAAGCGAATTTGCTCGTCAGCCTTCAAGAATAGCAGGAAAACAATTTGAAGCTAGCAGCAAGTAAACGGTTAGAGTTTCTATTTTGAGCAAGCTGGCATTTGTGGAAAAAAATCGACGAAAAACAGAATTCGAGGGGAGAGTTCGAGTGAAAGGTGCACGTCTTTTAGCCTGGGGTTCAGATGCTTCTTTGATGTCAGGAGTTATTAGGGAGAGGACGTGCAGTATTGTCATGATGGAAGAATTGTCCTTGTGTGAGTGTGTGTGTGTGTGTGTGTGTGTGTGTGTGTGTGTGTGTGTGTGTGTGAGTGTGTGTGTGTGTGTGTGTGTGTGTGTGTGTGTGTGTGTGGTTTTGTGTGTGTGTGTGTGAGTTTGTGTGTGTGTGGTGTGTGTGTGTGTGTGTGTGTGTGTGTGTGTGTGTGTGTGTGTGTGTGTGTGTGTAGTATGGAAGTAGTATAATCGGTGTCATTGTAGTTGTCAACATCATCATCATCATCATCATCATCATCATCATCATCATCATCATCATCATCATCATCATCATGACAGTTTGAATCCACGTAATACTCATTGTAACACAGACATCATCATTATAGTCATCATCATTGCAGTTATCAGCAGCACAGTGATTGTAATAGTCCCATAGCAAAATATCAAACTCTCTAGAAAATAAAATTAAGGCCAAGATTTCGGGGCGGGGCGGGTGTGTGTAGCGTGGTGGAGGGAAGTAGTGAGAACTGTGGTGGCATCAGGACTATTTGCATTCCTCTGCGGTTCGGACAAATTAAATTTATCAGTCGTTTGATCAAAGCTCCATCGATGCTAGACCTTGACCTGGGCAGCAGATTCATGTTATAATATCAGTCCCCGTTTCGATCACAGCCCAGTCTCTTTTATCACGGTACGTTCACCTTTGTTTAACAGAAAGCCAATTTCCGTGAGTTTAAATAGAAAAGCAATTTGACATTTTGTTTTGAATAACAAGTCGTGGCCTTGAAGAATCGCAGAGAAATGTAACTTTATCGGTCTCTAATTGCAGAAAGCTAAAGTTCTGTCTTTGCGGAGTTGAAATTAAACAGACAGACAATGGGAAACTGAACAGCTGCTGTCTCAGCATGTTTGTCATTGCTGGCGAAATTGAATTGTGTGTGTGGTGTGTATGTGTGTGGTGTGTATGTGTGTGGTGTGTGTGTGTGGTGTGTGTGTGTGTATGTGTGTGAGTGTGTGTGTGTGTGTGTGGTGTGTGTGTGTGTGGTGTGTGTGTGTGTGTGGTGTGTGTGTGTGTGTATGTGTGTGTGTGGTGTGTGTGTGTGTGAGTGTTTGTGTGTGTGTGTGTGTGTGATAGTATTAGTGTGTGTGTGTGTCTGTGTGTTGTGTGTGTGCACCTGTGTGTGTGTATGTGTGTTTGTGTGTATGTGTGTATGTGTGTTTGTGTGTATGTGTGTGTTTGTGTGTGTGTGTGTGTGTGTGTGTGTGTAGTATGAAAGTAGTATAATCGGTGTCATTGTAGTTGTCATCATCATCATCATCATCATCATCATCATCATCATCATTACCATTGTGATCACAGTTTGAATCCACGTGAGACCCACTGTAACACAGACTTCATCATTATAGTCATCATCACCGTAGGTAATCATAGTCACAGCGACTGTCATACTCACATAGAAAAATGTCAACGGTCGAAAATATAATAAAGGCCAAGGTTTGCGGACAGGGGCGGAGCGGGGCTGGTGGGGGGCAGGGGGTGGAGGGGGGTGGAGGTGGGGGGGGGGGGGGTGGAGGGGAGGTGGAGGGGAGTAGTGAGAACTGTGTTGGCATCAGGCTAGTTGCATTCCTCTGCGGTTCGGTAAAACAAATTAAATGTATCAGTCGTTTGATCAAACTCGCTCAATGCTAGACCTTGACCTCGGCAGCGGATTCATGTTACTATATCGGTCCCCGTTTCGATCACAGCCCAGTCTCTTTTATCACGGTACGTTCACCTTTGTTTAATAGAAAGCCAATTTCCGTGAGTTTAAATAGAAAAGCAATTTGACATTTTGTTTTGAATAACAAGTCGTGGCCTTGAAGAATCGCAGAGAAATGTAACCTTATCGGTCTCTAATTGCAGAAAGCTAAAGTTCTGTCTTTACGGAGTTGAAATTAAACAGACAATGGGAAACTGAACAGCTGCTGTCTTCATGTTTGTCATTGCTGGCGAAATTGAATTGTGTGTGTGGTGTGTGGTGCGTGTGTATGTGTGTGTGTATGTGTGTGGTGTGTGGTGCGTGTGTATGTGTGTGTATGTGTGTGGTGTGTGGTGCGTGTGTCTGTGTGTGTGTGGTGTGTGTGTGGTGTGTATGTGTGTGTGTATGTGTGTGGTGTGTGGTGCGTGTGTATGTGTGTGTGTGTGTGTGCACACGCTGGTCCGTCGAGACGTTCTTTCTTCCTATCCTCCCCTCTCTCTCTCTCTCCCCCTCTCTCTCTCTCTCTCTCTCTCTCTCTCTCTCTCTCTCTCAGTCTCTCTCTCTCTTTCTCTCTCTTTCTCTCTCTCTCTCTCTCTCTCTCTCTCTCTCTCTCTCTCTCTCTCTCTCTCTCTCTCTCTCTCTCTCTTTCTCTGATACCGTCCACAAGCGATCACAGGGTAAAACGTTGTTTATAGCCACTGAGTCACGATTATATTCTCCAAAAGGAATCTGTCTAGAATTTCAAACTCGTTGGTTTCTGACTTTGTTACGGTTAGCTTTATTAAAAGCAAAAATGTAATACCAGATAAAAACTGTGCAGTGAAGTAGAATCATCATGTATTTTGTGAGGTTCGTGGGAGGACGACTGAGAGTAGCTAGGGGGAAGGCAACCCAGATTCCACAGTGTTGTTCAATTTCACACCTCCACATTTACAGAGTTTCTACCCCTGTTGGACCTGATGTTGGACACCAACAGTGGGTTTTTGAGTCACTTGAGAAAAAGTGACTCTATGTAATCGGTCAGTGTTAGTCTGTCCGGCCGGCCGTCCGGCCGGCCGTCCGGCCGGCCGGCCGTCCGGCCGGCCGTCCGTAGACACCACCTTAACGTTGGACTTTTCTCGGAAACTATCAAAGCGATCCGGCTCATATTTTGTTTAGTCGTGACCTCCAATGACCTCTACACTTTAACGATGGTTTCGTTGACCTTTGACCTTTTTCAAGGTCACAGGTCAGCGTCAAAGGAAAAATTAGACATTTTATATCTTTGAGAAAGTTCATCGGATGTGATTGAAACTTTGTAGGATTATTCTTTACATCAAAGTATTTACATCTGTAGCCTTTTACGAACGTTATCAGAAAAACAAGGGAGATAACTAGCCTTTTCTGTTCGGCAACACACAACTTAACGTTGGGCTTTTCTCGGAAACTATAAAAGTGACCGGGCTCAAATTTTATGTGAACGTGACTCCCAGTGACCTCTACACTTTGACGTCTGCTTTGGTGACCTTTGACCTTTTTCAAGGTCACAGGTATGTCTTGAAGGAAAAAAATTGAAATATCATATCTCTGAAACTATTCATCGGATTTGATTCAAACTTTATAGGATTATTCTTTACATCAAATTATTTACATCTGTATTGTGTTGTGAATAGCAATTTCTTCCTGTCCATCTGATGCCTCATATAATATTCAGAACTGCGAAAGTGACTCGATCGAGCGTTTGCTCTTCTTGTTTCTTCTTCAAATAATCCCTCTACAATAACAGAGTTTTAAAACCGTGTAGCTTCTGGTGTTTTTATTAACGTCTCCCGTGCTTTTCACATTATCCCTCCACAAAAACAGTTTCAAAACCGTGTATTTTCTGATGTTTTAACGTCTGCCGTGCTTTTCACATTATCACTCCACAAAAACAGAATTTAAAAACTATATGCTCTGGTATTTGATCATAAAAAATGAAGTACAGCGCGCAGTGCTGCAGAGTTTCAACCCTTGCTGACGATGATGTTTGAATAAAAAAGGCCAACAAAAAAAATAGGTGTGGTTACGGTAACATAGCCAAAAAAAATAGGGTAGGAAGGTAGGCAATCACTTTTTTTTTTTAAACTTTTTTTTTTAATGTGTACAAATTAAACCTACTTGACAGGGAAATAAGTGTGCGACTCGAGCGCTTTTGCTTTCATTGCGTTTTCTGCACTCGTTTTTTTTTTTGTTTTGACAAATGTAATAAAAAGTTATAGGGTCGGCCCCTAAAAAATGGGGTAGGTCGGGTTACCGTAACCACACCTATTTTTTTTTAGGCCTAATAGCAATCCAAAAACAAACAAAAACAGAAGAAGAAGAAGAAAAACAATGTTGTCCCCAACAATAACAGAGTGTCAACACCATGTGTTTTAAACAATGTTGTCCCCAACAATAACAGAGTGTCAACACCATGTGTTTTAAACAATGTTGTCCCCAACAATAACAGAGTGTCAACACCATGTGTTTTAAACAAACACAGCTGTACTCACAGTGTTGTTCAAATTCACGACTCCACAATAACAGATTTTCACATCCGTATGTGGTTTTTTTCTCTCTGTCTTTTTTTCAAACTCTGTCCTTAGTTCGGACAGCTTTCGAAGCCTTACAGCACTGGGCAAATATCAGGGAAGCGCGATCGTTGTCTCCGAGTACACAATGTTTGCGAGTGGAACGACTCATTACTCCTACGATGGTATAAAAAAGGGTGTTTTCCACGGTTGGAATAGCTGATTTAAAATCCTTCCCCTGCAATTTGAAAGGTTTTTGTAGTTTTCTGTTTGACGGATGCCTTTACGTCGTTGTGTAACGGCTAACGATGGAAGATCCGATGGCATGTTGCGTATTGGCCTGTTTTGTTTTTGAGGATTTTCTGCTCGAAATCTCCTTTTCGCGTTAGTTCATTGTCCTCCACAA
>NC_090245.1:18857931-18880431 GCF_037325665.1 Littorina saxatilis
TGCCTAATAAGAAATGAGTTTGCTCCCTTTGTGCGTAAACTTGATGTTGAATGTTCAAACTTCATTGTTTTTGTCCTTGATAAAAGCCTCTTTGGAATTTCTAAGGATGTTTTGTATGTGTGTGCTTATGTTCCACCAGAGGGCTCGCCGTATTACTCGTTTTTTGATCTGGATAATGGTGTTTCTCTACTAGAAGAATGTTTGACTGAGTGTTTGTTGACAGAAGGTGATGTTTATGTCGTGTTGTCGGGTGACCTGAATAGCAGAACAGCCAATATGTCCCAGCCTGTATTACAAGATCATGATGTTTTTGACTTACTGCACAAAAGTCAGTCAGTTTGCGGGAATCGAAAATCACAAGATCAGACATTGAATAGTTATGGTAAATATTTGTTAAATATGTGCACTGCACTTGGACTGTGTATTCTTAATGGTGTGTGTAATGGGGATTTGCAGGGCTGTTTTACCTACATGTCAGAGAGGGGGAGTAGTGTTAATGATTATTTTTTGCTGTCTTATGATTTATTTGCAATTACTCTGTCTTCGAGCGAACTATTGGTGGCTGGCCGGATTGAGTCAGATCATATGCCAGTTGAATTTCATGTTACGTTCCCATGTGATAATGTTTATCATGATATGCGTGAGAATGCAGATTGCTTTATTGAGAAGTATGTTTGGGATATCAAGAAGGCAGAAACGTATGTGAATTTGATGTGTGCAGATGATATGTGTGCAAGGTTAGAGTCTGCCCAAAATATGATCGAATCTGATATGAATGGAGCTTTGGAATTATTTAACACTTGTGTTAAGGAAAGTGCTGACTGCATGAAGAAAAGAATTTATTTGAAGTCAAATAATCAATCGGATGATTGGTTCGATCAAGAGTGTAGAATAACCCGAAAAAATGTGTGGAGGTTGTTAAGCAGATGTAATCAGCCTGAAGACATTCACGCTCGCAATGTTTATTGTTTAGCCAGACGGGAATATAAAAACATGTTAGAAAGAAAGAAAAGATTGTATAATGATTTGACATTACAAAAACTTATTTAATCTGTTAATGATCAACAAGAATTTTGGAATATAATGCATAAATTATCCTCAAAACGAAAACAAATATAGAACAACATACCAGTTGATACCTGGTTTCAGCATTTCAAAGTATTATTGGAAAAAGATGTAATTGAGGCTGAAGAAATTGAATATGAAGACGATGAAGGTATTTTGAATCGTCCTATTTCAAAAGAAGAAGTGTTGATTGCAATGAGAAAGTTAAAACCTCAAAAGTCTGCTGGGCCTGATGGAATAATAGGAGAACTTTTGAAAAATGTTTTTTCTCCAGGGATTGACTTTTTGGTACACCTGTTTAATTTTTTGTTTTCCAAGGGTGTATTTCCAGAAAGTTGGACAGAGTCCATTGTTATCCCTTTGTTTAAGAAAGGCGATGTGAATGATCCAAATAATTATCGTGGAATTTCACTGTGTAATGTTAGTAGCAAGGTCTATAGTACTGTGATTAATAACAGGTTGCAAGAATGGATTGAATGTAATAACAGTACGGGTGAATATCAAGCTGGTTTTAAAAAGAATTATTCCACTATTGATCATATGTTTACACTGTTGGCCTTTGTACAGAAACAATTTTCTTTGAATCGTAAACTGTATGTTGCCTTTATAGATTTTGAGAAGGCGTTTGATTCCATCAACAGAGCTTTGCTCTGGCCAATTCTGTTAAAAAATGGTATAAAAGGGAAACTCTTTAGGTGTGTGAAGAGTATGTATGATAATGTAAAAATAAAAGTGAGATGTGGAGCAAAGTTTACGGATTATATTAATTGTACATTTGGTGTTAAACAGGGCGATGTATGTAGCCCAGTTTTATTTTCTCTCTTTATCAATGAGTTAGCACTTGAGATAATTGAGAATGGAAGACATGGTGCCACATTTACTGATGATTATTTGGAATTGTTTATTCTTTTGCTTGCTGATGATTTATTGTTGTTATCAGAGACGGTTGTGGGTCTACAGACTCAGTTAAATAATTTACGCAGGGCAGTGTCCTCTCTTCATTTAAAGGTAAACATGAGTAAAAGTAACATTATTGTGTTTAGGAAAGGTGGATATTTGAGTGCAAGGGAAAGATGGACATATGGGGTTGATATTTTACCTGTTGTAAACGTGTATAAGTATTTAGGAATATTGTTTTCAACTCGACTCAGTTTCACTGCTGCCTGTAGTGATCTCTCAAGCCGGGCCAAAAATGCTCTGATGTGTATTATACAAAGATTATCTGTGCTTAATAATAATAGTTTGCATGTCTTTTTGAAGTTGTTTGATTCCCAAGTACAACCAATAGTACAGTATGGTGCTGAGATATGGGGATTGGATAAAGCTGCTCTGCAGTGTGAAAAAGTCCATTTATTTGCATTGAAGAAGTTCTTAGGAGTTCGTATGCGAACACCTAATGACCTGGTATATGGTGAGACAAACAGATATCCGATATATTTGAATTCTATTTTAAGATGCGTTAGCTACTGGATGAAATTGTTAAAGATGGAGGCGCACAGACTTCCTCGTAAATCATATGATATGTTGTATAAAATGGATGAGAGTGGTAAAAAGAACTGGGCCTCAAGTGTCCGTTGTAAATTGTATGAGTACGGTTTTGGTTTTGTGTGGTTGAACCAGGGCGTTGTTAATGAAAAAGAGTTTTTGCGTGTTTTTAGGGAAAGGTTGGTCGATTGCAGATGGCAAGAGTGGGATTATCATATTCAAAATAGTGATAGATTTGCTGTTTATCGGACATTTTGTACTGTACATGACATTAAACCCTACCTTTTGTTGAATGTGGATAGACATCTAAAGTTTATTATGACTAGGTTTCGATTCGGTACTTCAGAAATTGTTGTGCATGCTAACCGATATAAACAGCATGATGCCGATCAGTTAATGTGTCCCCTTTGTAAAGTAAAGCAAGATGATGAAGTCCATTTTGTTTTGTGTTGTCCATACTTAAACAGATTAAGAGAAAAATTTATCCCATTTAAATATTATAAAAACCCAAGCACTTTTAGACTCAGCTTGCTCCTGGCTTCCCCTCAAGAAACTGTTGTTAGAAATGTATCCTTGTATTTGTATAAAGCCTTTAAATTAAGAGATGTTTTAACCTCTTAGTTAAATAACGTGTAATGTATGTTTTAATCCTTAGTGTTGTGCGATTGTTATGTTGTACCTTTTTTGCACCTGATGAGTTAAATTATTTGCAACGTTAATCATTTGTTCACACTCCGATCCTTCATAAGGGGCTATGGCTTATTGAATAAATTATCTGCGTCTGCGTCTGCGTCTCTCTCTCTCTCTCTGCCGCCCTTCTTGTCCATCTCTCTCTCTCTCGTCCATCTCTCTCTCTCTCTCTCTCTATCTTTCTCTCTCTCTCTCTCTCTCTGCGGCCTCGCGTCCATCTCTCTCTCTCTCTCTCTCTCTCTCTCTCTCTCTCTCTCTCTCTCTCTCTGCCACCCCTCGCGTCCATCTCTCTCTCTCTCTCTCTCTCTCTTTCTCTCTCAGTCTCTCTCTCTCTCTCTCTCTCTCTCTCTCTCTCTCTCTCTCTCTGCCACCCCTCGCGTCCATCTCTCTCTCTCTCTCTCTCCCCCCTCTCTCTCTCTCTCTCTCTCTCTCTCTGCCACCCCTCGCGTACATATCTCTCTCTCTCTCTCTCTCTCTCTCTCTCTCTCTCTCTCTCTCTCTCTCTCTCTCTCTCTCTCTCTCTCTCTCTCTCTGCTTCCTATTTACATGACAGATCTCAAATATACTGCCCTAAACTGTAAAATATCTACTGAGGAGACTGTGAAATGCGGGGTGCCTCAAGGTTCAGTGCTTGGGCCGATCTTGTTCAATGTTCAGTGCTTTGGCCGATCTTGTTCTGTCTGTATATCAATGATCTGCCACTGCACATTTCTGATAGTAATGTAAGAAGTGATCTTTTTGCTGACGATTCTTCTCTTCATGCAAGTGGAAAGTCTGTTCCAGTAATAGAGTCCTCCCTTCAAACAGCTTTAAACGATGTAAATAACTGGTGTAGTGCTAATGCTATGCTTGTCCATCCAATAAAAACTAAAAGTATGGTAATTGCAACCAGACAAAACACCAGATTTCTCCACTCAAACATGAAACTAAATCTTACTATTGGTACGCAATCTATTGAACAAGTTCAACAGCATCGCGTTTTAGGGGTAATTATTGATTGTGAATTCAAGTGGCAGGCACAATTACAGCATATTTGCAAAAAAGTAGCCAAGAACGTTTTCCTCCTATCCAAGTTAAAGCAATTTACGGACAGAAGGACTCTGGAAATGTTCCACCATGCTCATGTAATGCCTCACATTAATTATGTTTCGACGCTCTGGGATGGCAGCAGTGATGTCCACTTGAAAAAGTTAGACTCTCTCTATCGTCGCTCGGCCAAACTCATCGTAAAGGATAATGCCTCAACAGATATGAAATTAAAAATGCTTAACTTTCTTCCACTGGAAAAGCATCTCAAGTTAAACAAAGACATTTTCATGCATAAATTGTATTGCGGTAAAGTGCCGATTTACATTACATCGTTATTTAATAAAGCTACCCACATATATGGGTCAGTCAACTTGATCCCACCGATTCCACGAATTGACCTGCTTTTTCGGGTACTTCAGTTTGGAATTCACTTCCATCATCCTTTAAGCACTTAAAGTCATTAAAAAGCTTTAAAAATGTGTTATAAACCACTTAATGTCTGAGTAGTTTAATGATTTTGATTTACCACACTTAGTATTACGTCAAAGATATGCTGTGCATTGTATATTCTGAACATATTTGTGTTGTACTATTGCTACATGTTCGATTGCTACCAGCTTGTATTTATAATTACCTGCATAGTATGCATTTGATTTTATGAATAACCACATATGTATGCTCTTCATGCCTCATCTTCATCATCATCATCATCATCATCATCATCATCATCATCATCATCATCATCATCATCATCATCATCATCATCATCATCATCATCATCATCATCATCATCATCGTCATCATCATCGTCATCTTTATTATCACGTGCTGAAGTTTTCCGACCTCCTTTAGTTGGTTAACTTTTTAACTTTTTAATTTTCAACTTTTTAATTATATAATTTAATTTGTGTGTCTATGCGTCCCAAGGACAGATTGTAAGAAAAGGCGTAGCCTTAAATCCTTGTTAAATAAAGTTCAATTCCATTCAATTCTCTCTCTCTCTCTCTCTCTCTCTCTCTCTCTCTCTCTCTCTCTCTCTCTCTCTCTCTCTCTCTCTCTCTCTCTCTCTCTCTCTCTCTCTCTCTCTCCCTCTCTCTCTCTCTTTGTGCCTCGCACCTCTGTATCCAATGACAGCTGTGCAAATTGACACTCGGGGATGTGTATTTCATGACGCACAGCGTCAACCAAACTTAACAATAACACCTCCCTAGGGAGAGATTCGGTTTGTGTTTGTCGCAGATGCTGTTGATGTAACATTGTTGGTGGAACACGTGCGTCGATTTAAAAATAAAAATAATAACCGGAGGAAAAAAATCATTGTTCCTGAATTCCAGACTGGCTTAATGTTATATTTATTTCTAAATTATATCTTATTTATTTCTTAAAATGTTCTTTTCATACTCAGCAAAACACAAAATGACAGACAGGCCAACAGACAAAAGACAGCCTGAGGGACAGACGCACGCACGCACGAACGTACAAACGAAAGCACACACACACACACACACACACACACACACACACACACACACACACACACACACACACACACACACACACACACACACACACACACACACACACACACACACACACACACACACACACACACACACACGATCTAACAGACAGATACCCACCGATAATTAGAAACCCATCCATTTTCTTGAAGCTGTAGGACATCTCCCTCATTCTTGTCTTTTTTCTGGATCTGCCTTGACCGGAAAAGAACCGCTAGGGATTAAAGAAGCCATTTATCAAACTCTCTCCCCCTCTCTGTACAAAAGGACACCCACACGGCCATAAACATTTGGCTAATGCAAGAAACGCTAGCTATTCTGATTAAGCAAAACAATCATCCCGTGCTACAACCCATTCAGTTCACATGGTAGAAAAGTTCCACGTCCGTGTCCAGCAGAGCGTTCCCAATCCAGCTTCTTGTATTGATTAACGCTATAATTTTCTCCTCCGTTTGAGGGGAAAGAAGAGATGCGGATGGCAGATGGACCTGGCAACACGGGTGCTGGCCGGAGAGAATACAAATGCTATCAATTATTATATTTAGAGAATCAGCCGGAGACCGTTTTATAGCGGAAACGTCGCTTGCAATAGAAAGGAGAATCACATTTGTAAGATTTTGTCGGTGACAGGATGCTGGGGAAATATTTTTATCTCGAAAGGTCAAGGGAGTGATGCCCTCTTGGATGTCAACAGCGTCGTTATTGGAACTAAGTCAACGACTTGGTTGATAAAGAAACAAACACAATCAGTACGTTGAACGACTGAATAAATAAATAAACGTTAAGAGAAGTCCATGCGTTAAAACGTACATATATGTTCGAAAACTCATATTTTCCAGTATCATAACTTTTTTAGGTTATATTAAAAGCAGTATACTGTATACGATTCTGGGGGTATATTGCTCATTGAAACACTTTCGTTAAATAGCTTTTCTCTTTTATTATCATCATCGAATGTTCTCGTTGACCTTATTCGTCCGCACTCGACAACATCATTCAGAAATGTTTCCTATTTCTTGTGCCCTGTGGTCTTTATTAATAGTGTTAACCTAAGGATTCTGCATTACACAGGCGTGAGTCCATTCACTCACGTAATCGCATCGAAGAGGATTAGTTTCACCACAGGAGTTTATATATCAAAGTGCCTCGCTCGGTCAAACTCGATCAAAGCAACGCCCCGTATTCGACAAACTTCCTGAATTTACCAAGTCTGGCAGGATTTCGTTTGCAGGTCAGATATCAAAATTAGACTTTTTATTCAAATTTGTTAAAGCCTCGAACATTTGTCATGCGTGTCTGAACAGGGATTCAGCGAAATACTGCAAATCGGTCGGACGAGTTTACCCATCTGTGCGACGCCTTCTACTATCAGAAGAAGTTTTTTACGAGACTGTGTGCATCGATCTACTGGTCGATGTCAGGTACTTTGATGCAAGCTCCTGTGGTTCTACCCCATAGTGAGACCAACGCCAGGGGAGGAAAGCCGAACACTGCGTGACTTCCCTTGAGCACTTTCGATCTCATAACACAAGATGGCCATCCCTTTCTGGCAAACATTAATGCAATAGACACAAAATTGTCTGACGGCGCTGTGCTTTAAAGAAGCATTCTCCCTATTTTTCTTTGGCAAGAGACAGGGATGACGTTATACGAAATTTTCCGGTATTGTACCGGTTGTCATGTGAGAAATCTAGAAAAGAAATCGTCAATCGGTCAGCCCGATCTGTTTTGATTCCATCAGACAGTTTTCCTCATCAAAATCAAGCCATGGCGCAGTCATTCCGCCTTAGGAATACCGGTTGTTGTGTACAAGTGATTGCATGGTTTCTCTTCTACGTATTCCGCTTACATTGTATTAACCCTTAGCCTGGTTGTGAGTGTGTCTGCATGCATGTCTCTCTTTCCTTGTCTTTCTTGCTGCAACTTCACAACACACATGGCATGACCAGAAGAAGAGACAGACAGAATCGCAGACAGAATAATGAGAACACAAGACTTCTAACACTACCACCATCACCAACAACATCACCGACAACAACAGCAAAAACAAAAGAAAACTGAGAAAACCTTCCAATTCCGTCGTGAGCTTTTCAAAACGTCAAACGTCAACAACAAAAATACACACAAGAAGTCTTCAAGGCGTAACACGGACATTACATTAATTTGCCCTCCAAAACTAAGCAAGTTCCCGAGAACCGTACTAATGAACGTAAATAGGACTCTGGCCTGGAGTGTACCACGATCACTGATGACTTGTAGCTATTTCTGTTCAGTTGCCACAAACACTAGGACAAGTTTCTTGAGCAATTAGGATGTAGATCGAACTACTTGTTGGCGAGCAGGTTATAGGAGCAATGTGGGATGTTCTTAATTGGGTTTGCTTTACCTGCTGGGTTGAGAACGGCTTGGTCGGACGGGCTTGGCCTTAAAATGGTCAGTGATGATGGAGATGATGACTACGACAATGATGGTGATGATGATGAAGATGATGATGATGATGATGATGATGATGATGATGCATACTCTCTCTCTCTCTCTCTCTCTCTCTCTCTCTCTCTCTCTCTCTCTCTCTCTCTCTCTCTCTCTCTCTCTCTCTCTCTCTCTGTCTCTCTGTGTGTGTGTGTCTCTCTCTCTCTCTCTCTCTCTCTCTCTCTCTCTCTCTCTCTCTCTCTCTCTCTCTCTCTCCAGTGGCCCATATCGCTATGAATACGGAGCAGTATGTCTAGTACTCCCAGTCTCACAGTAAGGCAGATGGGGAATACAAGGAATACCACAGGGTGGGATTTTTCAATAAAACTTGCAAACCATACTCGAATTACTAAGAAATATAAAAAAAGATCGAAGAACATCAAATTCTACCGATGTCGCTAAGCATCACGTGACTTTCAGCGATATCAGCGAAACGTTACAGGAACTACACCTTGTGGTATTCCCTGTATACAGGGAATCCCCCTACAGGAACTCCACCTACAGGGAATCCCACTCTTTTGGTCGACATAGACCCCATCAGCCCCAGTAAGCCTGTCTGCCTCTTTCACTTTTCCCTCCCTACCCCCCAGTCCCCTCTCTCTCAACTCTCTCCTTTCTTCTTGAGAAATCGAACAGCACACTTACTCCCAAAATATGCGTAATTAACCCTTTCAATGCCACGAAGTGTCTGCGTCATTTTCACGGCAGGGATGCGTGGAGTGAACAATGACACCAGTCTGCCCACCAAGCTAAGGGGCAGAATATACCTGCGCAGGGTCAGCGGCACAGACGACGCACTGCAGATTATCCCAGCCCGCTACACGTTGCGTGAAAATAAAACAGGACAAGTACTCGTCATAATCCCTATCGCAGCATCAATGATATGCAATGCGTCGTCTGTGCCGCTGACTCTGCGCCGGTACATTCTGCCCTTAATGAAGTCGTCTCAGCGAGGATTCCCAGTCTGGAAAGTTAACAGGATCTTGGCTACAGAGTGCTCCAGAACCGATGGTTTAGATTATAGTTCGTGAAGCTATCGCTACCACTGGTACAGTTATTTCTTGGACAATTCGGATGCAAAGCTGAACAGAGATCCAGGAGGGTCAGAACTTAATCATGATAAAACACACCCACACATCCAACTACACCGACACCCCTACACACACACACACACACACACACACACACACACACACACACGAACACACATACACCAGTCACTTATCAACACACACAAACCTACAAAGATAAAGATCCTCTCCACCCTTGACAAATCATTCAGTGAAATATTGACTAAGTGTAAATAAAGGAAACAAAAATATTGGAGAGAATATGCAAGCAGACAAAGGTAAACGTAAAATAAAAACCCAAACCAAAGTAAATCCGGTTTTCGTTGACGTACACAAATCAGGAGTATTGCACCAAAAACAGAAACTTTCTTTCTTTATTTGGTGTTTAACGTCGTTTTCAACCACGAAGGTTATATCGCGACGGGGAAAGGGGGGGAGATGGGATAGAGCCACTTGTTAATTGTTTCTTGTTCACAAAAGCACCAATAAAAAAATTGCTCCAGGGGCTTGCAACGTAGTACAATATATTACCTTACTGTGAGAATGCAAGTTTCCAGTACAAAGGACTTAACATTTCTTACATACTGCTTGACTAAAATCTTTACAAACATTGACTATATTCTATACAAGAAACACTTAACAAGGGTAAAAGGAGAAACAGAATCCGTTAGTCGCCTCTTACGACATGCTGGGGAGCATCGGGTAAATTCTTCCCCCTAACCCGCGGGGAGTACCAAAAACAGAAAGAGGGAGACTGTTTAAATAAAGAGTGCGGAACTAAGAATGTTACGCAGCTTCCTGTCAATGACGTCGACAATATCAACATTGCCGCAGAAATTGAAAAACTGAAAAATAGACAACGCAGCAACGTAGCAAAAGCAAGGGCACCTTCGCGGACAGTTGCACTCTGGTTATTGTAATACCTCACCGTTTATCAAATTAACCTAAATATTAGTCTGCCCATGGCTATATATAATTAAAACAAGGTCAGCTAGTCTCGCCCGCTTGAGCGCTTATTACATGATCCTGTTTTGCTGCACGTACAGTACCTATTGTGTTTAGTTGTAAAAGATCGCATCCTGTATAGTCCGCCTGAAGTAACCTGGTACGTCGTTTTAAGTGTCTATTTTCAAAACCGGTTATTTCAGGGCTTGCTTATTTAATTATTTTGTATTTGATGAATCGTTTTCTGGCAAGCGGATCATTTACCTTTTCGTGAATTAGGTCAATGAACTTCTTTATTTCAGAGCAAAAGTAACTTTCTCTACGCGCCTCGTTTTTTTTTCTGGAAAAATTATGTTTTTGTTCTTGTGTTCCGTTCGTGTCATTGTTATTCAAAACAAATAAAACCAGGCATTGAAACAACAACAACAACAACAACAACAACAACAACAACAACAACAACAACAACAACAACAACAACAACAACAACAACAACAACAACAACATCAATTAACAACAACAACAAATTAAGGCTCACGCACAACTGGCTCATCCACGTCAAATTCTTTCATATTTCACTGTTCTACAGTTCTATGTAAACACCATTCATAAGCGAGTTTTATGCCTTGGAATGTAATAAACTCTGCGCTGTGCAATACAGCCAGTCACATACATAAAACTTGTATGGTGTATACGACCCCTACGACATGCTAAAATAGAAAACAAATTCAGCGCAGCTCAGGAGCCATTCTATAGCAAGAATATCGGACGTCCGAATGGTCAGTCTGGTAAACAAGAAAATGAGATGTTCCGAGCATCATATGGAGTATGTTGCATGGTTAATGACACCAATACCACATACAAAAACAACAACATTTTTAACACGGGCAGCACTCCGCACTGGACATAACAGACTAAACCATCATATGGCCACAAAGCTGAAGCTAGTTCCCTCCCCTTTATGTTCGTGTGGCAAGAATCAGACAGCAGAGCACATCCTGCAGGCTTGTCCATACCACAGTGCTCTGAGGGACACCATCTGGCTAGAGGAGACAGCGCTACAAAAGAAGCTATACGGCCCCAGAGAGGACTTGGAGAGGACAGCACGTTTTGCCCTGCAGTCCGGACTGACGATCTAACAGCGAACGACAATGAGAAACACGGGCAGCACCCATCCTCTTTGCAAGAATGTCAGACGTCAGCATGGTCAGTCTGTTTGGGTAAATAAGAAAAATAATAAGATTTTCCGAGCAGCATAAGGGGAAGGTTGCATGTTGAATCGGGCCCCATAAGGCATGCTAAACAGCAACATTTTCAGCACGGCTCATTGTCCGTTTTCTTTGAAGGAATGTCGGACGTCCGAATGGTCAGTCAGTTTGAGTAAATAGGAAAATAAGATTTGTCGAGCATCGTAGGTTGCATGGTGTATAAGACTTCTGAGACATGCTTAAACAGCGATATTTTTTAAACGGGCAGAACCCATCCTCTTTGAAGGAATGTTGGACGTCGGCAAAGTCAGTTAACTTTGTCGGAGTAAATAAGAAAATAAGATTTTCCGAGCAGCATAGGGGGAAGGTTGCATGGAGTATCAGACTTAATTCTGAGACATGCTCAACAGCGATATTTTCAACACGGCTCAGCACCAGTTCTCTTGGAACGAATTTCGGATGGTCAGTCGGTCTGAGTAAATAAGAACAAATAGAATTTTTTCCAGCACCGTAGGAGTTAGATTGGTGTATGACACCAATTGATACTACATGCAAAAAGAGCGATATTTTCAGCACGGCTCAGCACCCATCCTCTTGCGAGAATGTCAGACGTCAGCATGCATGGTCAGTCAGTCTGTTCGAGTAAATATGAAAATAGAATATTCCCAGCACCGTAGGAGGTAGATTATTTAAACTTTGCCGTTGTTGGTCATGGTCTGGAGTCTTCGCTCGTGTGTATGGGGGCCGACGTGTGTGTTTGTGTCTTGGTTTTTATTTTGACCTGAAGGCCGCTAGAACTGCTGTTTTATGGAATGCTGGTTATTTGTGCATGTCGTTACTTTTCACTAACTTGACAGACAGACACCTGCCTTGGAAGATCAACTTGATTTCTATATTATCACTGATTGACTACATCTTTGTAGGAAAGCTAGCATGCATGTGGACTTGAGAATATGTTGTAACCCCAAAGACGGATCTGTCGTGGAATGCTGGTTATTTGTGCATGCCGTTGCCTTTCCGACACCAAGACAGACATATGCCTGCTTCGGGAGGTCACTTTCTATATTCTCACGGATTGACTGACCTCGGTTTTGGCATGTTACAAGAGTTTATCTGGAACAAAAGACATTCTAGGTTATAAAAAAGATTGATGAGGTTTCGTGAGCTTGTCTTTGTCTTTTATAAGTTTCAGTGCAATGATGTCCATAGACTTAATGAACATCCCACTGAACAAATTAGCGTTGACGAGGATGAGATGTGGACACATCAACGGAAGTATTAGGTTCATAAGTGCAGGTATACCTCAATTAGGATATGCACATAACCGACAAGAAAATCCGTAGACATATCATAAAATGGTCTGGTGCACCTGACAAGCGGCGGTCGGAGTTGCAAAGCCTTGCAAATCTGACCCCTCCCCCCTCCTCCTACTCAAACACACAGGGCTGTCAGCATTGGCCAAAATCTCAAGCTATCTCATAATCAGAGCAAAAAACAGTCGCTAATTGGTATGCCTACAAGGTAGCTCCCAAGAACGGCAGGTGGGTATGTAAACAAAAGCAAAGCCGATCGCTGGAATGCAGACGAGGCTGTGGATTATTTGATGACTTGATTTTTGCCCCTTCCAGCTATGTTTATGCACAAATCGTGGCTGGCTTCCAAAGAGGGCTTCTCGTTCAACGCCTATGCTTTCAATTACGCGAACTGTCAATAGAAGTATGTTGAAGTGTGTGGTGTGAAACTTCAAGTTGTAGCCTCCGGCCGTTTGTTTTCAAAAAGAAGAGAAAATGAGAAGAGATGAATCAGCCAATTAACAAATCGTTCCGGCAAAGAAGGAGTTTGTACTGAAGTTAGGTAAATAGATAAAGACAAACATCACACAGGCACAAAGGCATAGACATAAACACAGTAACAGACACTCAAACGAAGACGAGCAGAAAGTCACGCATAGACACAGACACACAGACGAACACACATAGACACGGACAGACAGACAGACAGACAGACAGACACACAGACTGACACACAGTCAGACACACAGACTGACACACAGACATATAGACTGATAGACAGACAGACAAACAAACGGACAGACTGACACACAGACACACAGACTGACACACAAACAGACAGACAGACAGACACACACACACACAGCAGACACACAGACAGACAGACAGACACACACACACACACACTCCGGGGGAGAGACTAAGAGAGAGAGAGAGAGAGAGAGAGAGAGAGAGAGAGAGAGAGAGAGAGAGAGAGAGAGAGAGAGAAAGAGAGAGAGAGAGACAGAGAGAGACACAGAGAGAGAGAACTTTGAACTTTGAACTTTATTACAGGAAAGATAGCATTAGGTCCGTAGGACCTTTCTTACAGCTAGTCCTGATCTAAGCAAAATGGTTATAATCGAAATGGGAATACATAGGAACAAACTTTTTATGATGAAACGCAGACACACGCAATAATAGTAATATAAGAATAAGATCATTCTTTACAGACATGTGATATACAGATATCACAATACGGGCAATACAACCATACATTATCAGAACACACACCAAGTTGACGCAAGACACACATATGCACATTTCAGAAGGATAGAAGGCATACATACGTTTGAGCAACCAGGCACATCACATTAAAGTGATGTTTGAATGTATTTTTGCAGATGTGTTTTGAATGTTTTAAGGTTACTGATCGATTTTAAGCATGTAGGTAGGGAGTTCCAGACATAGGCTCCCGAGTATGAAAGACTAGTTTTAAATATGTCAATGCGTGGCTTCGGGCAGGCCAGATTATGCTTGAAGGTGGAATACCGAGAAGGAGTTGATTGAAACAAGTGAGTTAGATATTCGGGTGCTTGGTCACGTAGGATCTTGTGCATGAAAACTGATTTATTAAATAAAAGCTGTTGTTTAAGTTGAGGTATATTGAGGGCTGTCAGTTTTGCGTCAGTAGTTAGTGATGGGTCAGGCAGAATGAGTTTAGCTGACCTTCGATGACGAGAATTTATAGTTTTGAATAATGCATCACTACAGCCATCCCAGATGACAGAGGCATAATCAATGTGAGGTTTGATGTGGGCGTTGTAGAACATTTTTCGGGCGTCTAAAGTTATGACTGACTGAAGTTTTGAAAGTAGGAATACATTTCTTGAAACGCGTTTACACAGATGTTCAATGTGGGAATGCCACCTAAGCTTATCATCGATAATCACGCCTAGCAGTTTGTGTTCGCTAACCTTTTCTATTGAGTTTCCGTTGATGGTGAGATCTAGTGAGAGGGGGGACAACTGATGCTTCTGGCGCGTTGTAATTACCATTGATTTAGATTTCAGAGGGTTTAGGACCATGTTGTTTTCAGAGAACCATTGTGAGATGTCTCTAAGGGTGTGCTGAAGAGATTGTTGAATATTGTCAAGGCGTCTATTTTGTGTCCGTAGAGAGAGAGAGAGAGGAAAGAGCGAGAGAGAGAGAGAGAAAAGAGCGAGAGAGAGAGAGAGAGAGAGAGAGAGAGAGAGAGAGAGAGAGAGAGAGAGAGAGAGAGAGAGAGACTAAAAGACAGACAGACAGACAGGCAGACAGACAAACACAGACAGAGAGTGACAAACAGACGCACATATAGACATAAATCAGAAGCACATACAACAACGTACCCAGGAGCTGCTTGTGCACATGTGTAAACCCATTTCAAAAGAAAAGTTATTGATTGTTAAAAAAAAAAGTGACAACGGGGGTTGGGATGGTAAATGTGCCTAAGACAGAAGTATTATGAAACCTTGACAGGTCTGAAACCAAAACAAATCACTTTAAACAAAAGTCATAGCTTTTCACCGCATGGTCGTTTGAAACTCTTTGGGCCATCTGCCATTTTTTCTTGTCTTTTTCTCGAAATAATAGCGCTATTTGAAAAGGAACAGCTGGAGTCGTTACAAGCGCCCTAACATTATTTCCAAGGTTCGCTTGGTTCAATGTTAAATACACGTGGGGTGATACAGTATATGTGAGCTCAAAACAGCACACAATCTGTCCTCAGTATATCGACCGAAACAAGATTTACGCTAGGAAGAAAGCATGCAACACTTTCAGAGAACACCTGGACATATCAAACAGAATGATAAGGGTTTCGAGGGACATAATTATGTTTAAAGCTGCATGTGCTTGAAAACGAACGAGATGTGTCGAATACATAAATGAAAGGCTAAGGTACCAAAGTGCGTGCACATTTCAGATGTGTCAAGCATATAACGAACAAAGAATGCGTGGAAATCTAAGATGCACATACATCAATTTAAAGCTAGGATTCAAAAGTGCGTATAAATCTCAGTTGTGACAATCACAAAAAAAGACAAAGAATGCTTATAATTATAGAAATGTCCTGAAAAGCTAAAAGATTCAAAGTATATACAATCTGGGATGTGTGAGAAGCCAAGGTTTCTAAATGTGTATAAATCACAGCTGTTATCATCATATAATCAACAACGAATTCTTCGACATTATCATCAAAAACTAGAGGTTTTCGAGTACATGTAATTAAGCTAATATATCACTGACAAGCTAAGGTTCCCAGGTGCGTATAAATCTCCGTTGTGACCGTGGAGACATGTCATGCAAAGCTAGAGGATTCGAGGTGCCTATACAACAGAGATAAGAAATGGAAACATCAATGAAAACCTTGGTTCCTAAAGGTGTACATACAATGATTAGATGGCCAAATGTTTTAATGTACATATAAAACAGAGATGAGGAGTGGATAAATCAATGACAACCTGGGTTCCTAAAGGCGTACATTCATTTCAGTTGTGAAAATCATATGACCAACACAGAATGCGTAAACAATAATTACAGGCCAGATGTTTCAATGTATCTATAAAACTGAGCTGAGATACGGATATATCAGTGACAAGCTAAGGCTCCCGCGTGCAAATCTCAGTTGTGAAAAGCACATGACCAAAACAGAATGCGTGGACAATAACAACAGGCGAGATGTTTCAAGTTATACAATCAATGATAAAACTGAGCTGAGACGTGGCTCCGCATATGACCAACCCAGAATGCGTTGAGATATAAAAATGTAGAAGAAACGTAAAAGCATAAAATACATAGTTTCATGTGTACATGCATGTACACATAAAACTGAGTTGAGATGTGGAAACAGCAATGAAAAGCTGGGGTTTTAAAGTGCCGTGTAAATGTCTGATGTGCTTATAACCAACAGCCGGTTCTGTACACAGGCTTGCATTAAATCCAACCAGCTGGGACATAGTTTATTACAGTTACAAACTTCACTTAGTCCATGTTCAGAAGCTAAAACGTTGAGTGATGAATAATTTGTCGTAACATTGATAATTATTTTTGTTTTTATACGTTTTTTGACGTACGAACTTATGATATTCCTCATTTTCACACGCAAATTTATTGTCTGCATCAGTGTTCTTGGTTTTGCTACCTTCGCCTTTGTTTGCTCCCTGTACTGTGTTAACTCTATGAAACATGTAATACTGGCTTCAAATTAATGACATAATAATGTGAACCTAACTTCAAAATGTTGTCAAAAAGAAACATGTAATACATACATCTGATCTTTAAAGGAAAAACAAAATATAACAACATCGAAGAAGTTTTAATGTACTTTCACCAGACAGCATTAGGCCGGTTGGTCGACAATAGCTTTGTTTGTTCGTTCCTGTGTTTGCTTTTTAAAAAAAAAATTTTTGTCCCTTAACAAATGTGTTTCCGCATGTATCCACATTGGCCAATTTATTCATATCTCGAACAAACATTGTGTGCACAAAAACGTCCAGAATGTTCATATTCTCTGAATCAGACAGTCCACCATCATCCTAACCTTTGGTCTGAAAACAAGGACAAGAACGGGAAGAAAATCCAGACAAGTCCACCGGAAGCGGAGTTACCCAAATATAAACCGACAGGAAGGCACTGTAAAAGCAACGTGGGACGCTGAATAGCGATATCGCGATGGGTGTGTGTACTCTGCAGACATTTCCTTTCTAACAACGTTGTCTTGTCACGCAATCTGTCAAGCAATTGAACACATTCCCACCGGCTGTGCTCCGTCTGTAGACATTTTCACGAAAGTCTCCCACACACAGCAGAGGCGTCATTGCACGGCTGAAATTGTGCAGACAGAGACATGAACTTGGAGAGAAAGAAAGAGAAATGGATACAGACAATGACATGCACACACCCACCCACACGCATACGGACGTACGCGATACCACAGTCTGTAGAGTTTGTTTGTTTGTTTGCTTACCGCCCAGCCGACCACGAAGGGCCATAACAGGGCGGTGCTGCTTTGACATTTAACGTGCGCCACACACAAGACAGAAGTCGCAGCACAGGCTTCATGTCTCACCCAGTCACATTATTCTGACACCGGACCAACCAGTCCTAGCACTAACCCCATAATGCCGGACGCCAGGCGGAGCAGCCACTAGATTGCCAATTTTAAAGTCTTAGGTATGACCTGGCCGGGGTTCGAACCCACGACCTCCCGATCACGGGGCGGACGCCTTACCACTGGGCCAACAGTGCCGGTTGTCTGTAGAGTAAGATGACATCTTAAATTATAACGTTGACCGATTCATCATGAAAAGTTAATGAAATATTCGGTGTTTTAATGAGTTGGCCCCTTTCATCTTATTTAATGGTTCGCTTGGTTTCAAAACGATCGGTCGTTTCAAATTTGACCGAGACCTAGCCTTCATCTAACAAACCCTGATGTAATACACAAAAGATGGAAATCATCAATAAATCAGGCATCAGGGATAACTACAATAACGCAACAGACTTCACAAAGGAGCCCTCCCCCAAGAATCAGTCATACATCGTTAAAAAAACAAACAAAAAACCCATCACTTATTCCATTTGTTTATTTTTTTGTTTTTCTTACACATTTTGTTTGGTTTATGATTTCAGTCAAGTCAGAAAGGGAACATCATGCTTTTACAGACACAGAAGACAGAAACACTGCGCACCTGACACCTTGGCTTTTGAAAAAGCAAGACCACAGCACCCTTTCAGAAAAGATAAAGCCATACAAACGTAATCCCCGGTTGCTATTATTCCTATTCCTTCTAAATCATGGACATCTTGTACTCATCCCAAATAAAAAAAGAAAGAAATAACATGAGTAAATAACTAACTAATTAAATAAATAAATAATGAATAAATAAATACATTATTAAAAAAATACATAAATCCATCCATAAATGAATAAAAAATAAATAAAAAAATAAACATACATATATATATATATCTATATATGTATAACAGCAAGGCTAGAGATTAAAAAAAACACAAAAAACATGAAGATTTGAGAAACCCTGGAACGCAGAAACACTGCACAACAGACAGCCTAAAGCACCTAGTCCTGCGCTAGTATGCAGGCATACAAGACCCCCAGAAACCTTCAATAAAGACTGACATAGCCGTACAACCACCCCCCTCGCACGCCGGCCTTACTATTTCTGTCCCTTCACCTAATCAGAGGGAGAGGAGGAGAGAGCACAGGGTAGACATATAATTATGATTAGCGCTCCCCACGACTGACGTTATTGGTTTGCGGACGATGCACAGATGGCAGATAAAGCTAGTCGGTACTCACGTGCACAACGCTGCGAATTAACAGTGCAGACCTCTGTCGTCATATCTCAGCAGGGGAGACCACTCTTGGGAGACTACTAATCAGTGTCCTTTGAATTCAGACTCGCAGTCGGTTAACTACTGATTATGTGACGGACATGCAATAACAACAACAACGACGACGACGACGACGACGACAACAACAACGATGTATGTACATTTCAATTAACCGAATGGTTCTCAAAAATGACCTCACAACAACAACAGCCCGCCCCCCCCCTACCCCAAGCCTTTCAAAATTCAAAAACCAACACCAATACCTACCCAACACCACCAACAACAAGAACACCAACAACCAAGAACAATATTACTGCAGATGCAGCAGCAAAAAATTAAAAAAAAACATAAACACACACAAACAGGCAGACCAGCAAGCAGATAGGTCGACACAAACCATTCTCTCACCCTACGCCCAATCCCACCCTTACCCCTCATCACCTAATACAGGGGCGGGGATATAGCTCAGTTGGTAGCGCGCTGGATTTGTATTCAGTTGGCCGCTGTCAGCGTGAGTTCGATCCCAGGTTATTTCACAGAGTCAACTTTGTGTGCAGACTCTCTTCGGTGTCCGAACCACCCCCCGTGTACACTACATTGGGTGTGCACGTTAAAGATCCCACGATTGACAAAAGGGTCTTTCCTGGCAAAATTGCTTAGGCACAGTTAATAATTGTCTACCATACCCGTGTGACTTGGAATAAGGCCGTGAAAAGTAAATATGCGCCGACATGGCTGCAATCTACTGGCCGTATAAAATTTCATCTCACACGGCATCACTGCAGAGCGCCTAGAACTGTACCCACGGAATATGCGCGATATAAGCCTCATTGATTGATTGATTGATTTAAAAACCCCATTTTAAGACCCCCTCCTTTATAAGACCTAGTTTTCTCACATTTTTAGAGGTCTTAAAAGGGAGGTTCCACTGTACAGCCAAACAAACAGAAGGAAAGTGTACTCACCACAGCTGTCCCCGTAGGTGCCCAGATACTCAGAGGACAGGAACTGGCGGCACAGGGCTGACTTGCCCACCTCCACCGTCCCCATCACCGCCACCCGGTAATACGCGGGTGCCAGGGCCCCGTCCGCCCCTCCGTCCACCCCGACGCCCCCGCACACTCCCCGCGCCTGATCTTGACCCTGACCTTGGCTCTGACCTTGACTTTGACCTTGAGCCTGGCCTTGACCTTGCGGCGAGCACGCCGCGGTGATGCTGTCCTGGGAGACGATGGACATGGCGCGCTGACGCTCCTCAGCAAAGTCCGCGAAGTTGCTGCCGGACGCCGACGAGAGCAGGCTGCTCATGCTGCATTTCCTGACGGAATCCCCGCGGTTGACCACGCCCTTCGTCGTCCGACAGAAGGACCTGACCGGGCAGGTGTACACGTCTCGCCACGGGTTGCTGGAGGCGGAGCAGAAGGAGTCCGGCAGAGGACCCCTCAGACCCCGCGCGTGTGTGGCCGGCAGACTGTAGGTTCTCGGCCGCATCCTCGACCCTGGAGGGGTGACGCTGTTGACCTCTACGTCCTCCCCCTCCTCATCTCCATCATCGTTGTCTTTGTCGTTTTCTTCGTCGAAGTCCTCGGCTTGACGCCGCCGGCTGCTTTTAGCGTTGGCCGCAATACTTTGAAGATGGTGGTAATGGTTAGTGTAGGTGCTCGTGCCGGCACCGGCGTTTGGTACACGGTAAGAGTTGAGATTCAAAGACCTGAAGCTAGAATCGCACACCTTATCGTCGGGAGAGGAAGGTCTGGGCGGCGAAGAAGAGGTAGAAGAGCAGGAAGGCGAGGTGGAGTACCTGAAAGTCCCTTCGTGTTCCACAGCCGAGATGGTGGTGGGTCTAAAAGCCGACTGGTAGCGGGAGGGGGAGGTGGAGGGAGTGTAAGGGGTGTAGGGTGTCGGGGTCAGGGAGTAGCGGCGGGTGGGTGTCTGTCTGGCGGTCACCTCCATCACGGATTTTCTCCGCTGGGTGGCCGCGCTGCTGTTCGCAGGCGCGTCTGAAACAGACAGACAAAGAGAGGGAGAGTGTGAACAAAGTTAGGGCGGTGAATTTCAATAGAGAACGAAACTAGTAAATAATTTTGAAATAAAGAACAAGTCGCGTAAGGCAAAAATACAACATTTAGTCAAGCTGTCGAACTCACAGAATGAAACTGAACGCAATGCAAATTTTCAGCAAGACCGTATACTCGTAGCATCGTCAGTCCACCGCTCGTGGCAAAGGCAGTGAAATTGACAAGAAGAGAAGGATAGCACGCTTTTCTGTACCTCTCTTCGTTTTAACTTTCTGAGCGTGTTTTTAATCCAAACATATCATATCTGTATGTTTTTGGAATCAGGAACCAACAAGGAATAAGATGAAAGTGTTTTTAAATTGATTTC
Source organism: Littorina saxatilis (assembly GCF_037325665.1). Lineage (NCBI taxonomy): Eukaryota > Metazoa > Mollusca > Gastropoda > Littorinimorpha > Littorinidae > Littorina > Littorina saxatilis. The sequence continues at coordinate 18,879,462 of NC_090245.1, forward strand.
GAAAATTTAATTTTGATAATAATTTTTATATTTTTAATTTTCAGAGCTTGTTTTTAATCCAAATATAACATATTTATATGTTTTTGGAATCAGAAAATGATGAAGAATAAGATGAACGTAAATTTGGATCGGTTTTTTTTAATTTTTTTTACAATTTTCAGATTTTTAAGTCATTCATTAATTTTTAAGCCACCAAACTGAAATGCAATACCGAAGTCCAGCCTTCGTCGATGATTGCTTGGCCAAAATTTGATTGAAAAATGAGGGTGTGACAGTGCCGCCTCAACTTTTACAAAAAGCCGGATATGACGTCATCAAAGGTATTTATCGAAAAAAAGAAAACAATTTCCGGGGATATCATTCCCAGGAACTCTCATGTAAAATTTCATAAAGATCGGTCCAGTAGTTTGGTCACACACACACACACACACATACACCACGACCCTCGCCTCGATTCCCCCTCTACGTTAAAACATTTAGTCAAAACTTGACTAAATGTAAAAAGAGGCGTGTCTATACCTGATCACGACTGACACATCAGTCTGATAAACTAAATTTTACTTACACAAGCTCACACACACACACACACACACACACACACACACACACACACACACACACACACACACACACACGCACGCACACACGCACGCACGCACGCGCACACACACACTCACACACTGACACACACACACACACACACACACACACACACACACACACACACACACACACACACACACACACACACACACAAACAAACGAACACACACATTCCTCTTCATCTTACGCTTTTCGTTCTAACAGTGAAAACAACAAAGTCATCAATGCAGTTTCTCACCTCCTTCAAGTTAGTTTTTTTTCTGGATAATAACGTTACACAATTACAGTCACTCCATCAAAGCGTTACCATCTAATACCCTTGCAGTTACGTCTTCCTAGGTTCCGCGGTTTTTAACCCCCGTCCTAG
>NC_090245.1:18890431-18907931 GCF_037325665.1 Littorina saxatilis
TTGAACCATGAGATCTTTATTAAATAATAAACTGAACATCAGCAAAACATCAAAGCAATTATTAATAAGGTTTGAAAAGCTTGACTTACTATGTTAAATAGTGGATTGAAGGCTGAAAACGTCATTTACAAATTACATCTGAGATAGGGAGGGCGGGTGGGGGAAGTGCTGAAAGTGTGGATGAGAATAAAAAATTTAAAAAATGCTCAGTGACAACAGGGAGGTTAAAGGCTGCCCTTTTCGTAGCGTTCATTAATTAATTCCTATTGTTTACATCTGCCAATAATGTTATAAAACTGTACCTAAGGGGACATAATAACGATTGGCTGTAGCTTTCGAACACAGAAAAAATTATTATTTTCAGTATTGCAAAGTGGTTTTGATAGTGTCGAATGTAAACAGAACAGTCTCAAAGTGAAAGTGGATGTTTTCCGGAAATTGCGAAGTTAACAAGAATACCGGCAGAAAAGCGCGCTTCCCTGCTTAGCACAATACGCTACCGCACTAATCTGGCGTGTCAATATCACTACGTTTTGGACGTGGAAGGTGAGCGATTTCCTTCCGCCCTCAGCTAATTCAAGAAATCACCCCCCTCCTAGGTACACGTGCACTCAAGTTAACCTCAGCTTTGACCTGTGTGCCAAGAGTCAGATGAGAGAGAGAGAAAGCGAGAGCGAGAGAGAGAGAGAGAGAGAGAGAGAGAGAGAGAGAGAGACACACACACACACACACACACACACACATAGACAGAGACAGATATAGAAAGACAGAAGCGGAGAGACTCAGAGGGAGACACAGACAAAGACATACATACAGAGAGAGAGAGAGAGAGAGAGAGAGAGAGAGAGAGAGAGAGAGAGAGAGAGAGAGAGAGAGAGAGAGAGAGAGAGAGAGAGAGAGAGAGAGAGAGAGAGAGAGAGAGAGAGAGAGAGAAAATATAACTGATCTCGTGAGAACGGTTGAGGCCTTGCAAGGTTTTGACGGCAACAATAATTATTGTAGTTCTCTAAGACTTTATTTCTGTTTGATTTGTAATATGTTGGGAAGGCATATTTATCAATTGATCAACAAAATACAACATAATACAAAACGACACAACATTGTTAAAATCATTATTGGCCAACGTTGAACGTTTACGAAGGCCTCAATCTTCCCGCGCCGTAGACCAGATTAATAGGTGCTTGGTTTTGGTATTTTGATTTACATAACATTAAACCTTTCTTGGGGTTCATGGTCATGGCAACAGCCATATTAATATTATATGATGTATGATTTTATATTTCAGCATATGTGAATTACATGTCATCATACCAAACTGTCATACATTTTTATTCCTACATTATTCTGATTGATCACAACCAAACCTACTTTTTCGCTTATCATAAGGAATCGGGTTGATATGAGTAACATTGACTAGCTTTCTCGAACCCATTGCTTTTAATCGCCTGCAATATTTTCCTCTTTCCTTTCTATCAAAATACCCTTCATTCTTTCCAAGGCTTTAAAAATAAGCCACCATGTCTTTTCCTAAAAATACCCGTTGAGGCATAGAACCTTGACATTCTTTTCGCAGAGATATTTGGACTGTCCTGTCACCAAGCAGTAAGTGCAAAAAACACAAACAAACTTACGCTCATCCCGACGTCTAAAAACGTGATTCAACTAATGGCTGAAATTATAAACTGTCGAGGGAATTGTATAAATTGAAACATTAGACAAGTGTGTGTTGCCCCCCCCCCCCCCCCCCCACCCTACTAATAAGACCACGCTCTACAGCGAACGCAAATCATTGGAATATAACGGGGAAAAGACAAAAAGAGAGATGAATGATGGAAAGAAAAAACATTGCAGAAAACTTGAACAAATATTTCGGTCACTCCAAACAAATACAAAGAAGTACAAAGAAAGAAAGGAGGAAATAAAAAAGGAAGGGAAAAAAGAACAACAGATCGAAAGAAAGAAAGAAAGAACCACAAAACCAGGAAAGAAACAAAAAAAGACAGGAAAAAGAAGCAAAAAAGGAGCAAAAAAAGAAAGAATGAAAGAAAGAAAGGATGGACGGGAGGGGGGGGGGGGGAGGGGGGGGGGGGAGAAAGAAGAAGAAGGCAATTTCAAATAGATCCGAACAAACACAAAGATGGGAAGAAAATAAGAAAATACAGAAATAGAAAAACCAGACAAATAAAAATAAAAAGCAACAGTCTTCAAAGAAAATCTGCAACTAACCTTTCGTTGGCGTAGCCGTGGTGGATTCCGTGTATTTCATCTATTGTGGTAAATTAAAAAAAATCCTTTTGCACAATGATGACAATTCGCGGAATATTACTACCACTATCAATGAAGTATTCAAAGCAGAGATTGGACACACAAGTTCACAAAAATCGATTCGTTCCGTTCACACAAAAAGTCAGCTAAAACCATCACATATCGCAGAAATACATCCGATTTTGTACAGAGAAAAGAACCATCAACAGATCAAATATGTTCTTTCTCGGTTTCCAAAATGTGCACAGAATGCATCAGCAGTACTTTTCCAAGCCGTCACTTTGACAGAATCCGCGCATCTGATCTTCAGACTCAAACGGGAATGAAGCCAAGTCATGCAGAAGCAGACGACAGTCTGAAGCCAGCCGGCCAATCGCCTCTGCTTCGCAGTTATCTCCCTCTCTCTCTTTTTCTCTCTCTTTGCGTCTCGAGCGCAGCGCGCGCTCTCACGCTGATCGATTTTCTGCGTGTGAGGTTTCCAATTTGGTGTGCCACGTGCTCTGTAATGTTGCTCTTCTTGGAAACTACTACCAACAACTCGCGCAGCCCGGGAGCGTAAAAGCTTGCACCGAGAATCACTCATCAGATGATTTCAAATCAAGACGTGACCTCAGTTTTGACCGTTCGGATATCTACTGCAGCGATAACAGGCCAAAGCAAGAGAGAATCTGCATCAATGCAGACGTGAATCTTTGAGGTTTGGGTGGTTTTTGTTTTGCCTGATTTGCCACTGCCACGCTAGCGCTGTGAGCCTACTTCTGCTCACACAAAGAAACGCCGTATCAGATCAAATCCTGACTGATTTGAATATGTCTAATCTGGGGTAAATCACCAATGGAGTGTCAATCTAAATCACAGCAGGGCCTGATAGCAAACTCACGCTGCATAAATAATATGTCTGAGACTTGCAGGGATCGAAAGGAGACATCTGTTGTTTTGACAGACGGTGCCAGAGCATGCATGCTTGCGTGTGTGTGTGTGTGTGTGTGTGTGTGTGTGTGTGTGTGTGTGTGTGTGTGTTTGTGTTTGTGTGTGTTTGTAAACGTGTGTGTGCGTGTTTATGTGTGTGTGTGCGTTTGTGTATGTGTGTTAACGTGTGTGTGTGTGTGTGTGTGAACATATGTGTGCGTGCGTATGTGTGTGCGTGTTTATGTGTGTGTGTGTGTGTGTGTGTGTGTGTGTGTGTGTGTAACCAGCAATGTGCACTTCTTGCAGAATGAACAAGCTCCTGTACGCAAAATGAACAGAATATTCTGGTAACTCCTGAGGTGTTTGTGTGCATGCCGTGCGGGTGCAGTGCGTTCATGCATTTGCCATACATTCGTGTTGTGCTATTTCTGTTTGGCTGCTGAAAAAACACAGAAGTGAAAGAACGACCGAGGCTCTGAGTGCAAAAGCTTTTGTCGAGAAAGCAAGCAAATTAAACCTACGAAGAAGCAAGGTGACACTGATTGCAAAGTTTTTGATGGATTTAGCTGTTTACTTCAAAGGGCGTTGGAAAAGAACAGAAGAAGAAAAGGCCATACTGAGTACAGTTAGGAAGCTTTAAAAAAAAGTTCTGTACTTTGCTGATCGTAGAAAAAGAAAACTAAAACAAAACACTTTCAAACAAACACATCAACAACCAGGAAGCAAAAAAGGCTAGACTAAGAGCTTTGTGGTTTTATCAGTTTTCTTGTGTGATTAAGAAAAGAAAGAAAGAGAGAGAAGGACTAGAAGAGGACCTCAAACATATGTACAAGAATATGCAGACAGACAGCAGAGAGACAATCAACAACCAACAAAAACAACGACGGGCGCAGTGGCGCGGTGGTAAGACGTCGGCCTCTTAATCGGAAGTTCGAAAACCGGCCGCGGCCGCCAGGAGGGTAAAGGGTGGAGATTTGTCCGATCTCCCAGATCAACTTATGTGCAGACCTGCTAGTGCCTTATCCCCCTTCGTGTGTACACGCAAGCACAAGACCAAGTGCGCACGGATAAGATCCTGTTATCCATGTCGGAGTTCGGTGGGTTATAAAAACACGAAAATTACCCAGCATGCTTCCCCCGAATCGGCGTATGCTGTCTGAATGGCGGGGCAAAAACGGTCATACACGTAAAACACCACGCATGCAAAAACATGAGTGAACGTGGGAGTTTCAGCTCATGAACGAAGAAGAAGAAAAGAGACAAGAAAACATGCAACCAAGACAGAGAAAGACAAAATCGAATCCATTTTCCCTCCAGCAATTCATGATGATGATGATGTTTCCTTTTGGAGGTTGTTTAATTGTTCGTAATTTTCATGAACATAAAGTAGAACATGCTTACCCTGGCCTGTAATCCTTGTAAAATTAGATTCTCTCTCTCTCTTGCACCGAAAACACACACACACACACACACACACAAACACACATTCTCTCTCCACCTCCCCACACACACACACACGCGCACAGACACACTCACAAACACACTGGCTCTCTCTGTCTCACTTTCTCTCTCTCTCTCTCTCTCTCTCTCTCTCTCTCTCTCCTCTCTCCCCCTATTTCTACCGCTACTCTCCAGCTCCCCCTCTCTCCCCCCCTCTCTCTCTCTCTCAATAGTCTTCATCAAAGATATTCCACTGTTGTCTTAATCTTTTCGCCCTCGGAAGTCTGTGCGTTAGTTTTGGGTACACAGTGCACTTAGTCAGTGAGAACGACCAGCAAACAAGATAAAGAAAGGATACTCCCGGCCTCCCTCCGCCCCTACCCCCACTAGTGCAGAATGTACATATATGTTCCGTACCATGCTTTGTTACCAAGGAGGCACCCATTTATACGGTTAGTTTCGAGGGTGACCATGGGCAGCGCCATTTTGTTGTGAAATACGTCATCAGTTTGTGTACACAGGAAGTTGTGACATCCGTCACCCTTTGGGAGGTCACCCTTTGGGAGGTGTGAAGGCAACATTGTTCATCAGTAGAAAGTTGTGAAATCCGTCACCCTATGGGAGGGTTGAAGGCAAAATTGGTCATCACTGAGTTTGTGTAACACAGGAAGTTGTGAAATACGTCACCCTATGGGAGGGGTGAAGGCAAAAATGTTCAACAAAAAAGAAGGAATCATCATAGGTTTAAATGTGCAGGGTCAACCGTAATTAACTCAAACCATTCATACTACACTGCATCTGAGTGACTTATATACCAACATTTTATTTCTTATTTTCAGCACAGGTATAGGAAAAATCATGAACCAAAATGTTATTTATTTTCTAATTTAACATTTGTTTTACAAATGTGACCATGGTCTTTCAAACATACAGTGACATTAAACATTGTTATGTTAAAAAAAAAAAATTAAAAAAAGCTTTTGTGCACAAATCAGAAAATACATTGTACATTTTACCTACAGGCCAAACAGTGTCTGTGGCAAAGGACCCAGCAAGTTGCACTGATCTATATTTTTATATCAGTGGCAAGTTGTCAAGAACAGGCGCTTGCATTTGGATGTGTCCACTGAGAGTAAGTTTGGTTGTGATCAATCAGAATAATGTGGGAATAAAAATGTATGACAATTTGGTATGATGACATGTAATTCACATATGCTGAAATGTAATATTATACATGATATAATATCATTATGGCTGTTGCCATGACCATGAACGTCATAAAATGTAGAAGCGATAATCTGAAAAAATCTTTTTGCGTGAACGCTGCCACGTTGTCATCAGTCCTATGTCTTTTATCCAGAGCAGGGATGAACACACTTCTTCATCAGCAGTTTGTTATGTTTATCCGCAGACTGCTTTCCATTACTTGTCGTCTGTTTTAGATTGACTCGTAGGGTTCTTCAGCCAGGCAAGAAGTGCTTGTTTACTGACACGTTCTCACGCACGACATGTCGTAAATGCAAGTTCTAACGATTGTTACATTTAGTCAAGTTATGACTAAATGTTTTAACATCGAGGGGGGAATCGAGACGAGGGTCGTGGTGTATGTGTGTGTGTGTGTGTGTGTGCGTGCGTGCGTGCGTGTAGAGCGATTCAGACCAAACTACTGGGCCGATCTTTATGAAATTTTACATGAGAGTTCCTGGGATTGATATCCCCGAACGTTTTTCTCCTTTTTTCGATAAATGTCTTTGATGACGTCATATCCGGCTTTTCGTGAAAGTTGAGGCGGCACTGTCACGCCCTCATTTTTCAACCAAATTGGTTCAAATTTTGGTCAAGTATTCTTCGACGAAGCCCGGGGTTCGGTATTGCATTTCAGCTTGGTGGCTTAAAAATTAATTAATGACTTTGGTCATTAAAAATCGGAAAATTGTAAAAAAAAAATAAAAATTTATAAAACGATCCAAATTTACGTTTATCTTATTTTCCATCATTTGCTGATTCCAAAAACATATAAATATGTTATATTCGGATTAAAAACAAGCTCTGAAAATTAAATATATAAAAATTATTATCAAAATTAAATGTTCCAAATCAATTTAAAAACACTTTCATCTTATTCCTTGTCGGTTCCTGATTCCAAAAACATATAGATATGATATGTTTGGATTAAAAACACGCTCAGAAAGTTAAAACAAAGAGAGGTACAGAAAAGCGTGCTATCCTTCTTAGCGCAACTACTACCCCGCTCTTCTTGTCAATTTCACTGCCTTTGCCATGAGCGGTGGACTGACGATGCTACGAGTATACGGTCTTGCTGAAAAATGGCAGCTACTTGACTAAATATTGTATTTTCGCCTTACGCGACTTGTTTTTTTATTGCACTGATAAAGAATGTCGATAGTTGTAAACTTCTGCCAATTCCTAATGTTTATTTCACTATTTTGCATACGGATATGACTAATAAGTGGATAATCTGTTACGACACGAAACGCGTTCTAAATCCGGGAAGGGAGGCTACTCCAGCGTACTTTCAGGTGTATCCTACGGCCTTAAGTATGCAAAGGTCAAGTAAAGCCTGCGATCATTTTAATAACAGAATTTTATTGAGATATTTGGGGAAAAGTTATTTTGAGGGATCGTAATTATAAGATCACCAAAACAACTCTGTTTTAATGACTGTTTTCCGCCTGAGAACAGGGCACAACAGAATGCAACAACACCTGCACAAAAAACTGCGAGCCGTGCCCTCCCCCATGTGTCCCTGTGGAGACGCAGAGCAGGATGCAGCCCACATCCTGCAGGACTGCAGAAATCTCCAGCCCCTGAGGAGAGAGATCTGGACCAGGCCGGTGCCCCTTCATGAGAAGCTGCATGGACCTGTGGAGGCTCTTCATAAGACCACCAGCTTCATTACCAGAGCTGGACTCCAAGTTTTTTAACATTGGCGAACGACAACAAGAAGAAGATGACTGTTTAATCAATCCCGAACGTATTTCAAGAAACACCAAGCCCTTAGGATCAGACAGTATTTTGTTGATTAATCCTGCTGTATGTTGGCCCATGCAATAGACGTTTTACAAACATGTTTTGTTTTTACTTATGCTGGAAATAAGTCTGGGATTAGTTGTGTGTGTGTGTGTGTGTGTGTGTGTGTGTGTGTGTGTGTGTGTGTGTGTGTGTGTGTGTGTGTGAGAGAGAGATAGAGAGAGAGAGAGAGAAAGAGAGAGACTCGGAAAGAGAGAGAAAAAGAGAGAGAGAGTGGAAGGGAGAGAGAGAGGGTTGGGGATAGTGAGAATTTAGTGTTAGTGTGTGTGAGTGAGTGTGTGTGTGTGTGTGTCTGTGTGTGTCTGTGTGTGTGTGTGTGTGAGAGAGAGAGGGAGAGAGAGAGAGAGAGGGTGGGAGAGAGTGAGAAAGAGAGTGAGATAGTGAGAGAGAGATTCTGATTCAATCAAGGTTTGTGTTTGTGTGTGTGTGCGTGTGTATGTTTGTGTGTGTGTGTGTGTGAGAGAGAGAGAGGGAGGGGGAGAGGGAGAGAGTGTGGGTGGAGGGACAGTGAGAGTGTGTGCTTTGTTTATTAAGTAGGCATCAACAAGTGATTGTACCATCATATATCTTGCTATGATAACACTCTGGGATGAACTGAGAAACGAAACAACGAATTTGTTCTTCTAAGAATCGACTGACAAATCGAAACCAAAAGTAGAAGCTACCAGAGACGAAGATCCTTTACATAACTTGAGTATGTTGTTTCCTGCTAGCTTTCGGTGAGGCTGTCGGCAATACGACAAAAATTATCGGACCGAGAGCTATCAAACTTCGAGGCGCTTGTCGCCACAAGATCACAGACAGGAAAAGCCGTGTACGTATTTATTTTTTTTACTGCATTTCTGTAATGAAACGTTTGATCATTTATTTGTATTAGTAGCAGTAGCAGCAATAATAGAAGTAGTAGTAGTAGTACTAGTGGTGGTAGTAGCAGTAGTAGGCCTAATAGCTGCAATAGATGGCTTTGTTGTGGTGATTGCGTGATTGTCACTACACTACACTACACTACACTACACTACACTATAGTAAACTACACTACACTGCAGTACAGTACAGTACAGTACAGGACAGGACGGGACAGCACAATGCAATGCAATGCAATGCAATACAAAACAATACAATACAATACAGTACGGTACAATCCTATTTAGTTGTTTACTCTGTGTACACAATTAGAAACACACACAAAAGAAATAGTTTTCCGCAGCTCCAATGACATACGACACACATAGCAACAACAGCAGTACTTCAGAGTACGCCAAAAAATGTAGGCTAGTATCCAAAACAGAAAGTTCAAGCCTGGGTAAACACTGCCGTTATCAGCGATTATATGCAGAAAGGGCCCCACCAGGCCCACGATATTATCACATATTCATTTTGTTCTTATATTCTTGCCAATCGATATTGGCTAACAAAACCGATAAGCAACTTTTGTGTTGAATACATTCCAAAGGCATTTCTGAAAACGTTCCAAATATCGGTTCATGAAATACATGTTTCCAAAAATAGACATTCGTCATACCTCACAGATTGTGCGTTTTACTTGTATCAAGTAAGCCGTGTTGAGGACGCGTGTTTGTTAAAGTCACAGTGACCTTCTAAAATGAAAGGGAGTGTTTAAACGCATACAAAAAAACTATAATGACTTGGCAGGCGAAGCTTTCAGATATGGAGTTTTACGGCCTTAATTGAATAAGTGATTCATACAGACATGGGTGTGTACAGCGAATATGAATTGCTAGAGGTTGGTGTCCAGGTTAAAATTGCGTATTACTTAGGTCCTCAGTTTTAAATCTTTGTTGAAACTACGTAAAATAAAATTCTTTCGCTTGCGGCTTCGTGGCAGGCAGAAGAAAAAATCAGCCAGATAAGTTTTCGTTATTAATTGTTTGTCTGTTCACTTAAAAGACCGTTGGGTCGATATATTTGTGAATGTATTGTTTTGTTAATAACAAACGTTCCAACAATCTACCTTTCTTGTTTTTTGATACGTAAAATGACAATATTAGGTGACTCAAAGGAGAACCATTACTGCTAGTTACTTCTGCATCTGTGCAACGAACAACTTCATATTAAGTGTACATTAATATTAGCTTATGTATGACAGTATCACCAAGTTAAAATTCAATCAAGAAGTCTGATTTTTGTGCTCTTTCAAACAAAATTCCAAATTCAGGAGTCGTGTGAAAAGTAGTAGGTTTGACATTGAGCGGTAAACACATTCGCGCTATTTTCAATCAATCAATCAATATGAGGCTTATATCGCGCGTATTCCGTGGGTACAGTTCTAAGCGCAGGGATTTATTTATTTTTTTAATTTTTATTTTATGCAATTTATATCGCGCACATATTCAAGGCGCAGGGATTTATTTATGCCGTGTGAGATGGAATTTTTTTAACACAATACATCACGCATTCACATCGGCCAGCAGATCGCAGCCATTTCGGCGCATATCCTACTTTTCACGGCCTATTATTCCAAGTCACACGGGTATTTTGGTGGACATTTTTTATCTATGCCTATACAATTTTGCCAGGAAAGACCCTTTTGTCAATCGTGGGATCTTTAACGTGCACACCCCAATGTAGTGTACACGAAGGGACCTCGGATTTTCGTCTCATCCGAAAGACTAGCACTTGAACCCACCACCAAGGTTAGGAAAGGGGGGAGAAAATTGCTAACGCCCTGACCCAGGGTCGAACTCGCAACCTCTCGCTTCCGAGCGCAAGTGCGTTACCACTCGGCCACCCAGATTTTAACCCTCCAGATTGGCTGTAATTGATTTTTTTCAGATCACCAATGATCTGGGGTGTTTTTATCATACTTGGACCTTCAGATATTCCCAAAGATAAATATCTGGAAGGTTTAAATCAGGTGAGAGTGGGTACTGCTCAAGGCCAAACTTTTCAGGCGATTCCTGAATTTGGGTATATTTTTCGAAAGTGCAAAAAAATCAGACCCCTGACCTACACATTTGAAACTTAGTGAAATGATCATGCATAAGCTGAACTTATTGTACACAAAATATGAAGTAGTACGTTGAACAGATGCAGAAGTTATTAACATTTGTATGGGTTGCATTGTTTTGGGGTCACCCTGTAGTATGTGTTCCAGGCATATATGCGTTCCGTCAGCAATGAGTTGCGAGTGAGCAACATAAGTTAAGATAGATTAAATAATGTATGCACTAATCGATGAAAAATACAACATTCTCTTTAAGATATACAATCCATACCTTGTTCATTTCAGATATTACGAAAATAAAGCCCTGGATCGGAAAACAAGATTCTGATGCAGATAGGGAATTATTTGTAACAAAGGAGACCCAGAAGAATGTCTCAGAAGGAACACACAAGAAGCAAAAGAGACAAATAGAGTGTTCAAGACATTATGGATGCCACTAAAACAGATCATTCGAGTGAGGGACGAACACAGTCAGATGATAATGTCCCCGAAAAGAGAAGACAAGTCAGAGGGGAAAGCAAGAGCGTCGAACAGAGAGAAAGACCTGGGTTACACGACAGAGATCGACATTTTGAAGGAGAAAAGATCAGGGGGAGCGCAAACGTAGAAGAAAGATGTACAAGGGGAGAAGGAGGAAGCTTTGTGGAAAGACAGACGCATCATTGGAGACAAAAAGGAAAATGGGAAGCAGAACACAAAAACGAACCAACAGAGGACTCGGGAGGTAGTAGCCTCAGGGCAAGCTCGGAAAGTTGGAGAGGCATAGATGGAAGACAAGCTGACAAACGGCCATGGAGAGACAAAAAGAAAGACGAAAACTGGCGCGATGGAAATAAAAGTGCACGAGAAAATTGGCACCACGGAGACAGAATCAGACAGGAGAGATGGGATGACATGCGAAAAAGCCACCAAGGTCATGATGACGGGAAAGGAAAAACAGAGAGATTTACTGACAGAGAAGTGCGAAACCAAGAATCGCCAGCTGACAATGAACACCAAAACAGACATCTCGACAGACGGGGACACAAAGAAGCCTGGCAAAACAGAGAACAAAGCAAGTGGAGGGGAAGAGAGAAAGAAGGAGGAGAATGGAAGAGTAAAGCAGAGACGGAGCATTCGTGGAGAAAAGGTCGAGCATTAGGAATACAAAGAGGAAGCGACACTACACGTTCGTTTCATCATGTGGAGAAGAGCGAGGTACGAAATCCACGACAATTCCGAGTCCAACCAGAAGAAGAGGCATGCACAATGGAATTACCAGCATATGGAAGAAGCGGTACTTTTGACAAGGACCGGAACGAAAGAGGTGTTGCATCAGAACTACCTAGCGCTGGTATACCCCTGCCTGCTATGATATCCCTGCCAGCGCCGAGAGACAACCACAGACAGCAGGACAAGAACAGAGTCGTCCGTGAAGAACATGGAGGATCAGCAACGGACTGTAGTTCCCAAGACAACACAAGGCGAGGGCCTCTGTATTTTCAGAGAAAAGAAGCTGAGAGAGGCGAAGAAGTTCATCTTCAACATTCACACATCATCAGAACAGAAGCATTTTTTGGGAGAGGCAGTGCCTCTTACTCGAGAAACGCGGGAAGAAAAGTATTCCCTCTGCAACACATCTTAGAAATTGAGGACACTATTCAGCTGACTCTACGAGTGACCAGCAGCCTTGCTGAGTTTGAGGACTTTCTCGGCAGCGAGCGCCTAACACCTGCTGTGACCATCAGTATCCTGACTCTCTTCAGCAAAGTCTCAGACTGCGAGCTTCACCGTGAGAGCGTCAGCAGGATTCTTCAGGTGATCTGCAGCTCCCCCATGATCGACACAAGTCTAGGCCACGTCATCCAGCAACTTCAAGGTAGTGAAATAGAACAGGACCGAGTGGTCGAAATCGTCGAGATGATCCGTTGTCTGTTCTCCACCGTCTGCAAGACTCGCCCATCGTTCGCTCCAAAGATCTTGCTGAATTTGAAAGTTCTCACCGTCGAACCCAGGATCTTAGAAGTCTTCAGAGCAACAAAACCGAGCCTTGAAGAGGAGTTGAAGGAATTGCTGGCTGTGTGTGAGAACTGCATGCAGATGCTGAGCAGTGGTGCCCGGAAAAAACAGTGGTCCAGGTTTAGACGAGGACCCCACGACGACGATGAGATCCCACCTGAAGATTTCGTCAGCCTTCCCATCTTTCCTGCGGATCGAGACATGAGATGGTCGGAGAAACCTTTTCTTAGGTAAGTTAAACGGTGTTTTTGACTGGACAATTTTTTCTCAACGTTGGCAGTTCTCTTGCTTTGTTTGGGATTTTGAGTGTAAGTGGGCAGGTATTTGGTTGTATCTCAGCGGAAGAAGTAGTTACAAGTTAAGTCTGTTATTGTTGTTGATTTTGTTGTTATTGTTGTTGTTGTTGTTGTTGTTGTTGTTGTTCCATCTTACACTATCGTGTGTAAATGGGTTGGTATTTTGGTTGAATCTGAGCGGGAGATGCTTGCCCTCTTATACTGTTGTGTGTCAATGGGAACGGGTACTTATTTGCTTGTATCTTAGTGAGAGCCGGGCGGAACCGGGTATTCTTGCTTGGAAGATGATAAAGCTCAATAAGGTCGGGGAAGCATTGATCACTTTTATGCTGAAGCTGAATGAAGTCGGGGCATGCAACATTAATCACTTTTATGCTAAAGCTGAATGAGGTCGGGGCGACATTGATCACTTTTATGCTAAAGCTGAATGAGGTCGGCGCAACATTAGGGGGGGGGGGGGGGCGGTAGCTCAGTTAATAGAGCAGACACCTGGGTAGCGCAACTCCGTTGCTGCTAGCTTTCCACTGGTAGGAAGCGACCCGAATTTCCCAGGAATGGGACAAAAAGTAATGAAAATGAAAATGAATCACTTTTATGCTAAAGCTGAATGAGGTCAGGGCAACATTGATCGCTTAAATTATGCTAAAGCTGAATGAGGCCAGGGCAAGATTGATCGCTTTTATGCTAAAGCTGAATGAGGTCAGGGCAAGATTGATCGCTTTTATGCTAAAGCTGAATGAGGTCAGGGCAAGATTGATCGCTTTTATGCTAAAGCTGAATGAGTTCAGGGCAAGATTGATCGCTTTTATGCTAAAGCTGAATGAGGTCAGGGCAAGATTGATCGCTTTTATGCTAAAGCTGAATGAGGTCAGGGCAAGATTGATCGCTGTTATGCTAAAGCTGAATGAGGTCAGAGCAAGATTGATCGCTTTTATGCTAAAGCTGAAAGAGGTCAGGGCAAGATTGATCGCTTTTATGCTAAAGCTGAATGAGGTCAGGGCAAAATTGATCGCTTTTATGCTAAATCTGAATGAGGTCAGGACAACATTGATCGCTTTTATGCTAAAGCTGAATGAGGTAGGGGCAACATTGATCACTTTTATGCTAAAGCTGAATAAGGTCAGGGCAACATTAATCACTTTTATGCTAAAGCTGAATAAGGTCAGGGCAACATTGATCGCTTTTTTCACTGCAGAGCTAACAAGGAGGAGGGGTCATTCCGTGACACCAACCACTACCTGGACGTACAGTTCCGCCTGATGAGGGAAGACTACATCAGACCGCTTCGCAAGGGCATCAGGGAGTACAAACAGATGACAGAGAGGGGCGAAAGAGGGAAGAAAATATCAGACCTGAGGTACATAAGTTTAAGAGATAGATTTTAACATAGTTGCTATCGTCACATCTTGTTTTAGAAAAAAAGTTTAGTTGGAAAGCTCGTTCAAACTGAAAAAAAATAAAGAAAAAAAAGATAGCCGACAAAAAGGCGGAGTGTGAAAGAAGAAAATAAGGATTCTCTTTAGACTTATCTTGTGATCATTTGTGAGTATTAATTCAAGCCTCACTAAGCCATCAGTTTCTGGTCACAGACACTTCAGGCTTTTACACACAGTACAAACATCCTTTCGTTTAAACACTTACTGCTAGAGAACATCCTAGGTGCCCTCCAGAAAGAACGAGCAGTTTTCAAAGAATTTATCTTTGCGTGGCCGGCCAGCCGGATTTACTTTAAAACAAACCGGAAGCATCGTTTTGGAGCTAGAACTAACTTTTAAATTCTAAATAATAAATTGACAGCATGTGAGACAAACATGTTTAAATCATAAAAGAATTTTTTGTTTTCATCAAGACAAGATCAGTACAATTCGAAGTTTTGAAAGTTTGAAAAAAGGGTGCCCGGAAGTATGTCATGCAAGGTCGTGTTTGCCCAAACAGAAGAATTTTCTGCATGTCGCTTGGTTTCTTTGAAGTCTACCGTCACCGATAAGTTCGTGTAACTCGCAGTAGTTTGCTGCATTTTAGATTCAGAGGTACACAATTATATACAGCGAGTTGCATTGAAACCAGAAACTGACGACTAAATTGTGAAAAAAGAAAAGTGGGTCACACAGGTCCACGATCGCTCTGGGGTTGAATAAACCACGAGAACTGGTGTGTGGTTTACGCTAACTAAATAGCCGTTCAAACGAACTGTGTCATTTCCTGCTGTTAAATACTAGTGCAAGTGTGTTCCATTAGGTTAGAATAGCTTATTTCGTGAAAGATTCCATCATTCTGTAAATCTCACACGAGGAGTAGTGAGGCTGTAAGTCTCAAACGAGCAAAGCGTAACATGTTGACTTTTTGCGACTATTTTTGGCAAAATAAAATCACCAACAATACAAAAACAAGTCGCGTGAGGCGATATTACTACATTTAGTCAAGCTGTCGAACTCACAGAATGAGACTGAAAGCACTGCATTTTTTCACCAAGACCGTACAGCATCGTCAGTCCCCCGCTCGTGGAAAAGGCAGTGAAATTGACAAGCCAGTAAAGCGCGGTAGTGGTTGCGCTGAGCAACATAGCACGCTTTTCTGTATCTCTATTCTTTCTAACTTTCTGGGCTTGTTTTTATCCAAACATAACATATATATATGTTTTTGGAATCATGAACCGACAAGGAATAAGACCGCCCTGATAGGGCCCTTCGTGGTCGGCTGGGCGTTAAGCAAACAAACAAACAAACAAACAAGGAATAAGATGAAATTGTTTTTAAATCAATTTCGGAAATTTAAGTTTCATATTTGTAATTTTCTGAGCTCGTTTTTTAATCTGAATATAACATATTTATATGTTTTTGGAATCAGAAAATGGTGAAGAATAAGATTAATTTTGTTTTGATCGTTTTATAAAAAAAATAATTTTAATTACAAATTTCAGATTTTTAATGACCAAACTCATAAATTAATGTTTCGGCCTCCAAGCTGAAATGCAATACCAGAGTCCGCCTTCGTCGAAGATTGCTTGACCAAAATGTCAATCAATTCGCTTAAAAAATGAAGGCGTGACAGTGCCGCCTCAACTTTTACAAAAAGCCGGATATGACGTCTTCATAGACATTTATTACAAAATGAAATACCCATCTGGGGACATCATACCCAGGAACTCTCATGTAAAGGTTCATGAAAATCGGTCCAGTAGTTTTCTCTGAATCGGTCTACACACACACTTACACGTACCCATACATACATACATACTTACATACACACATACACACACACACACACCCATACACCAGACCCCCATCTCGATTCCCGATTAACGTTAAAACATTCAGTCAAAACTTGACTAAATGTAAAAAACACCAACAACAAACACATCAATGGATTCAACTAGAAACGCGTGTCCTATGAAGAATACGGTTTTGCTTTGTTGCGCTTTCCTTCCACAATTAATGCATACAATCCGCTACATGCAGTTTTTTGTGGGTACCTTTTTGTAGGACGGGAATATGCATCTAATGGTTTTACCGTGAGGGTGTAAAACAAAAAAACTAATCATCTTTTTATAGAAAATCCAAAAACAATGAGACTGCCAACGTTCCAAAATTCAGAATAAAAAAACAAGAACGTTAAGTTGTTGGAACGTTTGTTATTGACAAAACAATACGTTACAGTCACAAATATATCGACCCAATGGTCTTTTTAAGTGAACAGACTAACAATTAATGACAAAAACTTAAGCTTCGTGGAATTCTTGGCCGCTCGCCAGGAAGCCACAAGCGAAAGCTCGCCAGGAAGCAACAAGCGAAAGTTAGTTTCGCTGCTTCCTGGCGAGCGGCCGAAAATTCCACGAAGCTAAGTGTTTGTCATTAATTGTTTGTCTGTTAATCTTTTTATAGGTTTCAGCTAGTTACTGTGTTGACTCCGCATATATGGGAGTTTTAATTCTGAATCTATGCCATTATAGCTAGAGAACTTATTGAGTCTAGGGATTCTATTAGCCCAAGTAACAATCCTAGTTAATACTGGTGTGATTGCAGGCTATATCATGATGTCAAGATCGTTGGTATCGAGTGCAACACCTCGTTGGAACATCTACTGCAGTTTGACGTCGGTCGGCTGAAAAACGTCATGTGGAAGTCTTCCAAACGACTGAGTTTTGGCTCTCTGCTCTGTCTGTCTTTGGACGATTTTGAAACGTGGTACTTTGCCACCGTGACCAACAGAGACCCAACCGATCTTCAGAACGGAATCATTCAGGTATTGTTGAAATGATTAATAATGATTAGTCAAATATGTAGCTATTGTGTTAGAAAATATAGATCTTTTGCTTGTTTTTTTGTTTGAGGTGTTGTGAACACACATGTGCACTACCCAATTTCCATTCATGCTCAAGTTGATAGACCTTCGAATGTTTTACCGGACATGAGTTTAAGATAACAAGAGCTCTGTGCACAGCAAAGGTAGGCCACTGCGCTAATTGGGAAGAGTATGTGAAACTGACCTGTATGATACCTATTTCCAAAATGCCGAAGACAGAATGTCTTTAACCCTACCTGTCTACTCGAACTTTCAATTCATGACAGGTAAAGTT
>NC_090245.1:18912931-18936526 GCF_037325665.1 Littorina saxatilis
CCACGGTTGACAAGCTTCCTCATGAACTTCGTGCCCAGCTGTACAGGTTGGTTTTCTTTGTCCTATTCGTCTTGCTGAAATAATGTGTCACCTGTTCTTGTTGGAGAGTGCAGTAGATTTTAAAGGCAAAATTCGTATTAGTTTCGGATTACTCTTATGAAAGAATAAAGGACCTCAAAATATGTTGTATAGTTTTAATCTAGCACAAAGGTTAGCCCGCTGCAGCACAAATCTATCTATCTTTTCTAAAAGTAAGAATTGTCCGCCTGCAATACCTGACTTTCAATTGTGAACGCATTATCACAGTGCAGGTGAATTGATACAGACAACAACTTCAGTTTTGCTTTCTCTACATTTGATCAGAAGTGTTTTCATTTGGGATTAGTGTATGTATAAGCTAGGAAACACTATCAGGTAACAGAATCTTCTTAACATTATTCGTTGACTTGAAAAGTAAAGGCAACAACATGCGTACTTGTTTTTCTCTCAAAATTCAAATATTGGGCATGCGCAGGGCATAAAACAGAAAGCATGAATGACTAATACCAAAATATCTAACCATCAGTTCTGCCGTACATAAAATAACATTAAGCACTTGAGACATAACACAAACAATGGTCTATTTTATATCACACACAGGCTATGGCATCAGCGTGCCCAGCAGTACTTACAACATGAAGTGGGCTCTTTCCTGAAGCAGTCAGCAAGACAACGCCGTCATGCCCCAGATGCAATGGCTGTCCTGTTCGCCATGCAGACCGAAATTCCACCAGACAACGTTCTCCGTGAGGTCATGGACCGAGGTCTCTACGCCGCCATCAGATCCAAGATGAAACCAAAGTACAGAGCGGAGCCGTCGTTTTGCATCAGAAAGTGGTTGGGCTTGAGTGGATCACCGGAAGACTTTGAAGAAGAGTTTGAAGAAGTGCAGGTGACTAATTAATATGCTGTTGGTTTAATCTAACTGAAATGTTGTTAAAGTCAAAGTGATCCATGCTGCCATACGCTTTGTGGATAGCTTTATTTGTCTGTGTTTTCAGGTCAAAGGCCTGAAAACTAAAGAGGATCTTCGTGTGGGTTTTTATCCTGAAGAGGAAAAGGGGTGGGCCTATCTGGAATCTGAATAATCATCCAATGGTCTAACTTATTGCACTATTTTATGCACCTTTATTTGTTTGCTTGTTGAAGTGTTTTTGGGGTGTTTTAATTTGGGTGGAGAGAGTTGGGGCAGTTATTGGCTTAATTCAATATGAAAAGATTGTCATCGTAAAACAAAAGATGCTCATCTTTTTTGTAACATGTATTTTCTGCATGAACCGTTATAATGTAAATAAGTTTACATCAAATTGTCAAGGTCATTTTTTCATGTCTTTATTTTAACCCTGTCTAACAACCAGTCTTTTGACAGGACATTCTGTATCCGTGGATGCCTGGCGATGAAGATGATGATGACAGCTACGAAAGCAAGGATGATGGAGATGTTTATGAAGAAGACTATGATGAGACACAGTGGGAACAGCAGCTTGATGATGATGACACGTTTGGTGATGCTTGGAGCTCCCAGTTTGATATGATGGTAAGGATTAAAGCATTGTCTAGTTTGTGTAATAGTGCGAGTCAGTTATTTACGCTTGAGGACTGTACCTTGAAAAGTGAAGTCCTTTCTGAAAGTACATACACAAGTAAATTGATATGACATTAATTCATCTCTACAATTGTCCATTGGGTCGATGTACTTGTAAATGTCGTAAATGTCAATTTGTTTTCAAAAAATAAACGTTCCCCAAACTAACCTTTCCTGTATTTGTTTTGGTCATCTCTTCAAGTTTTACAAGGTTTTGAGTATGTTATCGTTATATTAAGATCTTTCGGACGTTTTCTGTTTTTTTGAGGCAGCACATGTAATCTGCTGTATACTTCTGTACAAATATATGGACAAAATGCACCTTATTACGTTTTATTTCAGAGTGCCATCCACGCCATAGGAGTCGGTTACTATGGTGGACCACCCCCGACAGCACCTACGAGCAAGACGGGTGGATACCAAAATGACACTACCAGCCAAGGGAAATGGAGTGTTCCCCAACTACAGCGAGACCGTCAGCAGCTGAGGCTTCTCCGCCTTATCAGGACCGCAAAGCCGATGGATGCACCAGAAGTCGCCTTGGTAGAAAACATCTGGCACCCAGATTTCAAGACCGAGGACAGAGTGCGCCTGTACCTGTACTGGGTGCGTGCATACAAGGAAGACCTCCAGACAGAGCTGAAGGACGAAGCACAGAACTACGCCCGGGAAGCCAGGCGCCTGCAGGAGCTGAAATTCGCCGAGGACATGGACATCCTTCGCAAGGCAAATGTGATAGGCATGACGACCACAGGAGCTGCTCGCTACCGTCGTGTACTTGCTGGTGTGGCCTGCCCCATCATCATCATAGAGGAAGCTGCTGAGGTGACTATGTTAATATTCTTATGCAAATCATCAAAGCAGTATCGCTTGCAGAATTCAAGCCTCCGCAACACCTTGGGCTTGTCTTGAGAGTCTTTATGAAAGTACGTAGAGCAAATTCTTTCACAAGGTGCATACATTTTGCTTCACGAAATGTACACTGACTGACACATAGGTGAGCAGTATAGCATTTTCTTGTAAATAAGTCAAGGGCTCTGAATACGAACAATAGAAGCGGAAGGCAAATGTTGATTTTCTGCCTTTGAAAAAAATATTCGTTCGAAAACAAACAATAACTCCAGTTAACGCTTACTACAATTGTATCTGTAGGTTCTTGAATCCCACGTGGTAACCACCCTCCACGAGAAGTGTCAGCACCTGATCCTGATCGGTGACCACCAACAGCTCAGACCTTCCCCCACGGTGTACGAGCTGTGTCGTCACTACAACCTGGACCTCTCGCTCTTTGAACGGCTGGTCAACAACAGTCTGCCTCACGCCTCTCTTGCTGTGCAGCACCGCATGCGTCCCGAGATTTCACTGTACGTACGTCATATTTATCCAAACTTGGTGGACCATGACAGCACAAAGGGTAGAGACCGTATGCGGGGCCTTATGCGGAACGTGTTCTTCCTTCATCACGAGGTAAGTATGTAAGTCAAATGCTTCGAATTTGATTGTTGTTGGATTGAATTAATACCATTAGAGCTATATCCACTTTAATTTCTGATCCATGTCTCCCGGTTCCAGGTGTTGCTTGAATGTGTTTTTTTCAATGTCAGAAGAAAACAAAGAAAAACAAGGAATAAAGTAAAACATGCGAGCGAACGCAATTAGGAACTGAACTTAAACTTACACGATGTCTACATCTTTGACTGAAATATGTTATGCCAAACTTCAGGACTAATACTTTTTTTGTATTGGTAAAACACAAAGAACAACAGAATCTAAAATCACAGTTTAGCAAGGGAGAATATTACCAAAAGAGCCCCCCTGTAAACAAAATATATGTATGCAGCCTAATGGATGTCCTTACAGAAAGAGGAGACCAAGCATGGCGAGACGGGCAGCAAATCTAACACACACGAAGCGGAGATGAGTGTGAGACTGTGTCGCTACCTGCTGAAACAGGGCTACCCTGCTGGCACCATCACCATTCTCACGGCGTACACAGGGCAGGTGCTGGTGCTGAAAAACATCATTTCACAGGACAAAGAAACATTCAAAGGCAAGTTTTTCCATTACATTTTGTTTTTAATCAGGAGCCAATGTTTTGCTACCAAATGCCAGAATGCACAGTGTGCGCATTTAAAAAAAGAACCAATTCCCTCTCCTCATGCCTTATTTTTCCACACCACTTTCAACAACTTCTTTCCCTGAACCTACTCAAGTCTGTTTCAACCGTGAAGGCATAAGTACTCACATTAAAATGTTGTATGTGACCCTATTTACCAAGAAGATTTTGATTAAAATGTCGCATTTCCAGAATGTCTTTGTTTTGTATTGCATTGGGTACAACATGTTGACTTTACCATGTTAATACTAATAACGACTTTGCTCCAGACGTCCACTTGACGGCGGTGGACAACTACCAAGGGGAGGAGAACGACATCATCATCCTGTCCTTGGTTCGCAGCAACCAGGAGGGGTCAGTGGGCTTCCTGGGCACAGACAACAGGGTGTGTGTCGCTCTGTCCAGGGCCAGGAACGGATTCTTCGCCTTCGGAAACTTCAAGTAAGTCTGGGTGCAATTTGTCCTTTTTTTTTTGAGGGGTCATTTCCAGATGCGCAATGCAACTGATCAGCTCAGCATAAGTAGTCTGATCGCAATTGATCTGACGTTAGTTTCAAACCCGTACAAACTTTGAATGTAAAAACGTTTGCTTTCACAGGGCAAGACCCTGTACTACCAAAACATTAAATATCTTTAAGCAATATGTTTCATTCTTAACTTAGAAAAAAAGTAACAACATACTTAACTTGTATATATTTGCCTCGAATCATCATCGACAAAACGCTAAACAAACACACACAGAAGAATGGGAAGCAATTGTTTACGGAGGGGGGGGGGCACATGTGTGGTGCAGGGGGGGGGGGGGGGGTACTTCGCCTAGAACCTCTTCTGTGTATTCTAAGAAGTCAGAAAACACTAACCTCCTTTAGAAATCTAGCCTTGCAGCAGCCAATCGTTTCATGTCTTTGCTAACCGTATTTCTTTTCTCTGCTGAAGGCTGTTGATGCGAAAGAGCGAGCTGTGGAAGAAGGTTGTGAAGACAGCCAAGGAACAAAAACAGTATGGAGAGGCCTTGGTACTGAGATGTGAGAACCACCCCAACACCCAAGTACAAGCCACTTCTGGCAAGGTTCGTCTTATTTCCATCCCATATGTCAAGCATCAGCTAGAAAACATTGCTGTTTTTAAGTCCCGAATTCATTAAATAAAATAATCCAACAGTGACCAGTAAGCATTCAGGATGTTGGTTTTGGATGGTGTCCATGAGGAGGGGTGGACTCTTCCCATGCAAAAGCCTTAGATGGTGAGCGGAATTGTTTACACGAGGGTTATAGGCTGTGAGCAACAGAAGCCTTCGCATACCCTATAATCCTTCAGAATCCATCATTGAATCTACTGAAAGCTATTGTTTTTTGAAAGTGGATCCTTGATGCTCACGAGTCAAACAGGAGCTGCATAAGACAGACTCAAACAGCTTAAGTTCCAGTTTAAAGCTTTGATTATCATGTTCAGCCTAAAGGTGCAACGATCATTCTCTACTGCCAATGTGAACTGGCCTACATATCACACATAGAATCAATGTGTGTGTTTGACGTCAGAAAGAACTGTGCTCCTGGATTCAGCAAAAAAAATCACATACTTTCTTTCACACAATCATCGGTTTTGTTACAACAGCCCGATTTTCATGTTGCAAGTAAAACTTGTGTTTCCGATAGACAGAGGGAGAGAAAGAGAGCGAGAGAACAAGAACAAGAACAATTCTTTATTTTACGAACAATTCTTTATTTTACGAGGGTAATAGAGTAAGCAGTGATCTGCTTTTTTACATCTGGCCCTCGCCCTAAAGAGGGACTAGTCTAAAATTGCTAAAGAGAGAGAGAGAGAGAGAGAGAGAGAGAGAGAGAGAGAGAGAGAGAGAGAGAGAGAGAGAGAGAGAGAGAGAGAGAGAGAGAGAGAGAGAGAGAGAGACCCAGTTAGCATGCTAACGTTAAATTAAATCTACCTGATTACATTGTTTCTTATATTTTGCACCCTTCATCTAACAGGACTTTGACAAAGTCCCCGAAGGAGGATGCCAGTTGGCATGCGGAGCACGACTGGAACGATGTGGTCATGTGTGCCGATTAATTTGCCACGGCTATGACAGAGATCACAAGGAATACAGGTAACACACAATAACCAAAGAATATTACAAGAAATACTAACACACAATGTCTGCAGAATAAATCCGAAATAAGGAATCAAACTTGTTTCTGAAAATCAAACTAATAATGGCGATGATGGCCGTGTGTGTTAGACCACACGTGGCTTTGGAATTCAAAGTTGCTTGTTTACTGATAGTATATGTTTAAGTGACGAAGAAGACTCGTTCTGCATAGTTTTAATTTACTGGCGTCCTTCCGTCATTTATTCGTGACAGTGGTAATGTGAAGTCTCACTCAGCTGACTAGCTTCATAAAATCTCATATAGACTTTTCTAGTATTTAGAGTTAACTGTTTTGGTTTAAATTTGTTAATTTGGTTTCCAAGCACCCTGGGACCAAGACATTATTAAAAACCTCTGAAAACTTGAGAGAGAGGGAGGGGACTCAGAACTTTATTACATAAGGAGAGAGAGAGAGAGAGAGAGAGAGAGAGAGAGAGAGAGAGAGAGAGAGAGAGCGAGAGAGAGAGAGAGAAAGAGAGAGAGAGAGAGAGAGAGAGAGAGAGAGAGAGAGAGAGAGAGAGAGAGAGAGAGATGGCAATTGTCTATTCACAGAAATTAATAGAATAATCAGAATATGTGTTCTGTATTATCTTTTAATACATCAATCTCAGTTGTCCCAAACGAGTCCGCAAGGCAAAATGATAAACCTCTGATTGCAAAAAAAACAAACCCCATCAAGAAATTGTTATTCTTTCATCAGATGCTTGAAGAAGTGTACACAGAAGCTGTGTGAGAGCAATCACATTTGCCCCAAAAAGTGCTACGAAATTTGTGGACCCTGCAAGGTCCAAGTGCAAAAGACAGTGCCCATCTGTGATCACAAAGCAACCATGGACTGCCACATTGACCCAGCCACGTGGAAATGTACTGAGCGATGCGAGAGCCAGCTGCCCTGTGGTCACCGGTGCAGCGAAAAGTGCGGCGAGTGCTATTCAAAAGGGCATCACCTGGAGGAATGTCCATACAAGGTATTCTAGACAAATGTTCAGCCTTCTGGATTTGTTTTCCGACGGTTAGTTTTCTGGAGACATTGACCTTTATTATTTCTGGGCGTGTTTGGGTCTGCCTGTGCTTAAAGGTTGAAATGAAGTGTCACAAAAGAAGCGAAAAAAAGTATAGGCAGATCAAATTAGAAGAATGGAAGTACAATTCTAAATAACAAGGGTAACTGAATTTACTTTCTGCTCGGATTGAGAGAAAAACGCAGAAGAAAAGAGAGAGTCAACAATGAAAAAAACACTACAGGGAAACAATGGCATGTTGGTACACCTAAACACATTCTTTGCTGTTGTGCTTATACCAACTCAGGTTGACAGAAGCGATGATGGACCACAACTTTACTCCAAATTAATGAAATCCTTTCATTCTGTGATATCTTTGCAGAAGGTTCTTATAAGCCATCCACATGTTCAGATTGCGTAGATGTTCATTTCTTTCTTTGTTTAGTTTAAACAATGTTTTATTTCCTTTGGCGCATTCATAAGATTTACATTTACAAGTATGCATGAAAACAACAACAAGCCCACGGCTAATAGTGGTGTCTTCAAAATAAAGGTACAATTAAAGATTGCTCTGTTTGTTCCGCAGGTTGAAAAAGTCTGGCCCTGTGGTCACAGGATGAAAGCTGCCTGTCATGTCAAGCCTGGCAAACGCCCATGTCCTCAACCATGCAAAGTGACGCTTGACTGCGGACATGAATGCACAGGAACGTGCGGCCAGTGCTTGGGTGGGCGTTTGCACCTTGCATGTACAGTAAAGTGGGGGAAACTCCGAGAAGGACTCTGCCGCCACAAGTGCAACTTGCTGTGTGGTTCCTCGGAATGCATGCCTTGCGAAAGAGATTGCGAGGAGGGGTGCCCGCACGAAAAATGTAGACAGCCGTGTGGAGATCCATGCCAACCATGTACCAAACCTTGCTTCTGGAGATGCAGTCACAGGAGGTGCCAGGCAAGCTGTGGTGACCCCTGCAGTCCTTGCAAGAAGCAGTGTGGAAGGAAACTTCCTTGCAACCCCAAGCACCGCTGTCGAAGTCTGTGCGGGGAGGCATGTGTCTGCTTCATCTGCGAACAAGGAAAGTTCGTTCCCCTAACAACCCAAGGAGATAGAGCGAGAGAAGACAGCTGCCAGGTAGAAAAAGTCATGGAAGCTGCAAAAGACAATAAGAAAGGAGAACAGTCTAGTGGTAACGTTTCAATCAAAGGAGACGGCAAGAGAAACCGCAAGAAAACCGGCAAGGCACGTGCGACTAAAGATGACAGTGAAAAAACACCTAAAGGCAGCAGTATGCTAATGAACAAACGAATACGGCTGATGAAAGTCCCTCACTGCCGTCACATTTTCCAGGTAGATGCACTTGATGCTTACGTCAAAAACAAGCTGAAGAACTTGCCATTAGGAGCAGCCTTGCCTTGTCCAGTGTGTCCAGGTTCCTTCATTCACGCCTACAGCACTTGGAGGTACAGCGGACCTCTGCTGAAACGTCACAGAGAACAACAGCAGCTGAAGATGAAGCTATCAGAAAGAACCAGAGTGCCCCTTGATCATATGAAGAAGATTGGGGAATCCGCAAAACTGTTGACTGGTGGGGCTTTTGGGAAGCTGGATACAGTGACATACAGATCCGATGTCAACCAAGCCTTTGCTCTGACCAATCAGATCAAGTTCGCTTTTGTCATGGAGAAGGTGTCGTCTTTGGATTACATCCAGTAAGTTTTAAACCTTAACAGCACAGACATTCTAATAGTTTTAAGGGGGTCAGGAATCAGTTCTTTTTTGGCTTGAAATCAGTCCTTAAACTAAGCGTGACTTTCACTTTTCTCAGCTATATCTGTGCCTGTACCGTAGGGAAAGTGAACTCGCTTCATTTGGTATTTGCAAGCCATTTCCACTCTGGTTGTCTATATATGCGAACTAAATGCCTCATGGCTGTTATTTACCCTGTGCAGAATGTTACCCTTTCACATTGGCGACTCAGGTGTCAGCAGAATCCCACTAATCCCGCACAATTCCATTTTTTTCAGGTCTGAGTTTGGAGAGGAGCTACAGACCCTCAAAACGATTCTTCTGAAACCCATTGAACTCATGGCAAAGCAACAGCACAGACAGATGACTCTAGAACTCCGACGTTTTGTGCTTTCCAATCTTCTTCATTTGGCGGTCATCGATCTACGTGAAAACTCGAAAACGCACAAACAACGACTGAGACGAAGCATCGAACGAAACATGGCGGGGAAGAAGAAAACAATGAACAATGGTGACGATGTCGAGGTGGATGAGGACGACGATGGTGATGACGACGATGATGATGATGACGACGATGATGATGATGACGACGATGATGATGATGATGTTGACGATGATGATGACGAAGATATATCGGCGGTGGAAGGAGGGAAAGACATGGCAGAGGCAGCAGGAGACACAACCTGTCACACTGCTCAACAGGCTGTAGCGAAAACTACTTCAGCAGATGAATCTTCCGAAGGGACAACAAGAATTCTACTGGAGGTGGCAGAAAGGCTTGGAGAGCGTTGGCGACTTGTTGAGGAAAGTCAGCAAGTCTTGAGGACGTGTCACCAGGACAAGCTTCCCGAGAATAACTTGGAAATCATCTTCAACGACTGCACTGAGCTTGGCTTTGAGTTCAAAGATGCCAAGAAATCCGCCGATGTTTTGTCAGCCGTGCTGGAATCACCCTTTGACAAGGTATGGGTTTTAATTAAATGAACGATAAAATAAATCCAAAAACAACGAGACTGCCAACGTTCCAAAATTCGCTTGCAGCTTCGTGACAGGCGGAAGAAAAAATCAGCCAGATAAGTTTTTGTTATTGTTTGTCTGTGCACTTAAACGACCGTTGGATCGATATATTTGTGAATGTTGTTTTGTCAATAACAGACGTCCCAATAACCTACCTTTCTTGTTTTTTTAAATTCTAAATGAACGATCTATTGCACAAGAACAACAAGGACATTTAATTGTCATATATTACTACAGGATCGCTGTACCCTTAAAAGAGTGTGATCAAAACTGAAATGAGATGAAAACATAATGATAGGTGTAATAGATCCAATAACAAACATATGATACCGTGTTTTAAAATGTCGGACATTTTACAGACGTGATTCACAAACAACACCTTCCACTGCAAACTATTAACATATTGACATTTTACTCCACCATTACTTTTCTTAATAGCGAAAGACAGAGCCTGCGAATAATATCTGACATTCTATTTTGCAGGACCTTTGCGACATTGTACCAGCCAACGAAGAATCCATCAAGGCGACAAGGGCATCACAATCTACTAAACCACAACAACAGCCGCCGCTCCGACGAGTTAATGACCTTCATCGCCATCCTGCACGTTCTGCTCGTAGTCCTGTTGTTTCCACTCTGCAAGCACGATCTAAAACAAAATCAGCATTTGAAGATTTCAAAAGACCTACTTATCAAGGGAATTCTTTGCAGCAACACCCTGCTGTTTCTCGACACCGGGAGATGTCTACGGCGCCTGGAAGTTCATATCGAGAAGGCCTGTCCTCATTTAGAAGCATCCGTATGTCTAGTGCTTTTGATTCTACCAAGAGCAAAGCTGACGAGTCATGGAGAAGGAGCAACAGAAATCCTCCTAAAAAGAAAGCATACACCGACCAGAAGCCTTCTGAATCTGCCAGTTCATGGCGTGAACGACCTCGGCATCATGAGGAAACTCGGCAGGCTGGCTTCTCTGACCAGAAGTCTCTGTCATCTACAAGGTCGTGGCGCAATTACCCACCAGTTCGCAAAGAGACATTGTCGATGCCCATCAAAATAAAATCGGCTGTATATGCGAGTTCGTGGCGTCATCACGACTCACCATCTGATGAGCTCAACGACTGGAGGTCTGGTACACGCGTCAGGTCGTTGCGCGATCGCGAATCGGCTACTTCAGAGACGTCTCCACGCCCTTCTTCAAACACGAAGAATGTAGACCGATCTGGGCGAGATGATTCATCTACTTCATCATTTGGGAAGTGTGCTGCCCCGGAAGGGTCCTGGCGCGTCTTCGATAGAAGCAAAGACACCCCGAAGTGATCAGCGGCCTTGCAGTCCAGGTGTACCGGATTCTGTTTTTTGACTTAGAAGTGTTCTGAAGGTTACTAACATTCAGGCTCTCTTGAGAACTAGGAAGCATCATTTCTGCCTGCGCTAGCACAATAGACGTTCAATTTGTGTATGCTTTTATTTAGGTCAGCAACGTAACGAACAAATAAGGGTCGCTTAAGGTATTTCACGTAAATAATATTATATCCCGTGCCAAATTTCCGCAATTGTTTCGGCGAAGAACAGCAAAAAACATTTCAGCACAGATGGTACACGTGAATTCTACTTGCAAGCTACAATAGACGACTTTCGGAAATAACTCCGTCCGGTTTTTATGAGTTGTGAAAGAGTGAATACCCTTGCTTTTCCTCTGACAAAAAACTTCACACGTGCTCCTGGCCACGTGTTTCCGACACATCTCTCGCTAGTGATTGGCCCCTCCAATATTTGATCGAGTAAAAAGCAAGGGCATTCACTCTTTCACAACCCATACAAACCCGACACAGTTATTTTCAGAATTCGTCTTTTGAAGATACAATAATTGTATCTGTACGTCTCCACCTGCTGTCCATACTTCCATATCAGTTAAACTATAAAGATTATGCTGTTTTTTTTGGTATTGGTGTTAGAGGGTGAAGAAGTGAAGCGGTGATTTGTTGTTGATATCATGATGACAGTATTGTGTAGGATGTGGTCTTCGAACTGCAAAAACTCGATGCCTTTTGATATTGTCACCAAAGCCCTACCATCCTTCCCCCTCTCTTCTCCTAGCCAAGCATTTCTTGTTCAGCTCGAATCTTTTCTTAAAGGCACAGCCTTCCCGCGAACTTGAATCAGCTCACCATTTCAGATCTGCCACGATTTTACACGTGTTAATACCATTTCTCCATTTCGAAACGTACCAAATATCAACAGTTTGGGTGTTTTCTGTTTAAAGTGGGGACTTTTTGATGAATTAGTTTCATTACAGACACAAGCGAAATTTACTCATTGAAAAATTTCCACTCTGGAATATGATCAAGTAGAGTGATGGTTTTATCCCGGTAAAAACGTTGATAGATTCGAGATAGTAAGCCAATTTGTTGTCATCGGAAGGACTTATTTCTTAATTATAGAACGGACAGGAATTATATCTGCCTGAAATTCCATTTTGAATGTTGAACTCAGCGTTGCAGACCTTTTTTATTTTTTATTAATTGATTTGTTATTCTATAACTCAATTGTTTTCTATAGCTAGGTAAGCAAGGAACGACATTTCCTCGACTCGCTACGCTGATAATTATCCTTGTATGACTGACCTGATGATGGAATCACGGGCGTATGATATTGTTGGGCCTGGTTTTGAACGTAGAAACTGCCCGTTTGAAGACCGGCGCTGTGGCCAACTCCCAGGTCAACTTATGTGCAGACCTGCTAGTGGCTTATCCCTCTTCGTGTGGACACGCAAGCACAAGACCAAATGCGCACGGAAAAGATCCTGTAATTCATGTCAGAGTTCGGTGGGTTATGGAAACACGAAAATACCCAGCATGCTTCCTCCGAAAGCGGCGTATGGCTGCCTAAATGGTGGGGTAAAAACGGTCATACACGCAAAAACACGAGTGTACGTGGGAGTTTCAGCCCACGAACGCAGAAGAAGAAGAAGAAGAAGAAGAAGAAGAAGAAGAAGAAGAAGAAGAAGAAGAAGAAACGATTCTCAATATGATGTAAAATAAGCGTCGTGGTTCCTAAATGTCTTTAGTCTGCTGAAACCTAAAAGACTTGAAGATGCCTGTGCTGATGCGTTTGATATCTGGTGTTGTAAATATGTGTTTTATTGTGGTTTACTTCTTCTTTCTGTCGTAACATTCTCGTGTATGTGTGTGTGAAGAATAAGAATAAGAATATAGTTTATTGTCATGAAACCATTTAGGTTTATAAGACACATACATGTACATAAACAACAACATAAATCATTATGTTTTTTTAAGAAAACAATTGTATACGAACTTCCCCAACATGAATTGTAGATTGTCTTCCAACAACAGTTGACTGGGCATAGTATAGACAGGTATACTTTTATTGACCTGTTTCATTAATTGTTCTCTAAAATGTTTATATTCAATACATGTATCTAGCATATGTAATTCATTTTCTATTACTCCACAACGTTGACATAATCTGTTTTCTTTTGGCGTATTATCATATCGGCCTTTTTCAATCTTCAAGTCATGTGCACTTATTCTAAGTTTACACAATGCCTGTTTGTATTTAAAATCAATATCATTGGTTAAGTATGAAGCAGTTTCATATTCCTTTGTTACAATCCTGTAAAATTCTAATTTGGAAGAACTGTTTACTTTTTCTGTCCAAAATTGCATATATTTTCCTTCTAACTTCTGCAATGTGTGTGTGTGTGTGTGTGTGTGTGTGTGTGTGTGTGTGTGTGTGTGTGTGTGTGTTTGTGTGTGTGTGTGAATTAAACAAAAAAGTGCTTTCTCATTTTGATTGGTAATGAACCGTTTTCTTTACTTCATGAAAATATAGCTAATATGGAAATAATACCCAATAATCCCTTGACTGCTACAGTAGGCAACGGTAAATTTTTTTAAACATTAAAAAAAAAATCAATATTTATCACAAGGGACACCACCGCTGTATATTGCCTTTGAATTGAACAAGATGATTGCCTCCCCTGGAGAAAATTGTATTGTTATGGTTTTACCTTATATGTTATACATTTTTTAACTACATTCTTCCGTCAGTCAGTGAGGGGGGGGGGGTGTGGAGGGGGGGGGGACAAAATTGTGAACATTATGTTTAATGTTGACTGGCACGAGTAGTTATTGAGACATCCCAGTGCACTAAGGGATTTATAGAGCAAATCGAGAAAATTCATTGAACGAAGCGCATAGCGCTGATTTCAATAATTATTTTCGAGATTTGCTCTATAAAGCCCTTAGTGCACTGGGATTGTTTCAATAACGATATTGTCAGTACCGCCAGAGACAAAAGAAGATTCAAAACGCACATTTTGCTACGCGCGTTTGGATAGGCGTAACTTAACTGTGTGGTCAGGTTTGTGTCAGATCTACTTTTGTGTGGGCTGTCTCAAGTGTGTCGTGCTTTCGTCACACGCAAACTCTTGTTTTAATTTCTGTTGGTAAATTCCAGAGTAGCGTTAAAGCTAAAAAGTGATGATCTTTCATACAGACCTCATTTAAACTCGGAGAAAGGACTGTGCACTTAGTTACGTGCGATTCGAAACAGATTGACTGTGCAGAGTGTTGCCTCTTGAATTGACTCCAAGGCCACGGTTAGCACATTTTCAAAGTAAATGTGGTATGTTTCTCGTGTTGTATCTTCACTCATCGGGGAGTCTGGTACTATTATATGAACGGTAAGAATGCTCTGAACTCTACACGTATTATATCCCCATCGTTTGTTTTGCCCAACATGTTAATTTGCTGCGGGGTTTATGTCGTCTGCTAGGCGGCTAGGGCAATCGAACCACGGAACTGCAGTCTCATTTCAAAAACAAAAATTGCTCGTCTGCACGCATGAGGCAGGCTGGTAATAAGTTTTACACATGGTAAGAACGTTCTTAACCCTACACGATTTCGATTCCGATTGTTGTTGCCTTGAAATAATAATTCGGAAACCATTCATTTACTGAACTGATGCAGTCGTATTGACAAAAGCGCTTGACATTCAGTAACTTGCCTCAATCTTATAGAAGGATCGACCGTAGAAATTCGTGTTTAGTGTTAAAACTGTCCAGTCTGAAAGTCAATCCTTTGCAAAAGCACGTACAGAAGATAGATTCTTTGTTTTTTGTTTTGGTCGAGTTTTGAATAAATGTTTTACCATAGAGGGGGAATCAAGATGAGGGTCGTGGTGTATGTACGTATGTATGTATGTGTGTGTGTGTGTGTGTGTGTGTGTGTGTGTGTGTGTGTGTGTGTGTGTGTGTGTGTGTGTGT
This sequence comes from Littorina saxatilis, assembly GCF_037325665.1. Classification (NCBI taxonomy): domain Eukaryota; kingdom Metazoa; phylum Mollusca; class Gastropoda; order Littorinimorpha; family Littorinidae; genus Littorina; species Littorina saxatilis. Next base: position 18,927,865 of record NC_090245.1, read on the forward strand.
GTGTGCGTGTGTGTGTGCGTGTGTGTGTGTACAGCGATTCAGAAAAAAACTACCGGACGGATCTTTATGAAACCTTTCTCGTACACACCCATCTTTACACGTAGGCGTTTGTTGATCATAAGGTCGCTTCTGGACTATTGAAAAAAAATATTTTCTTGTAATGTGAATGATTAACCATTGACGTGAAAGATGAATTCTCTCCAATTGTCAATTTAGGACCGGAGTAATGCGTAAAGAATTACACCGGAGTAAAAATCTCGTTACGACATGTTTACTCCGAGTACACCTGTCGTACGAGAAAAGATCTCCCCAAGGAACGAAAATATTACTCCCGCCACGAACTGTTTTATTCCACAAAATTTTACTCCCGGGTTTACACTTCGCGGGGAACGTTCTTGCACGACGTACTCATTTAGACACACACAATCGCACGAAAATCCCCCCCCACACACACACACACACACACACACATACACACAATCACACGCATGCACACACACACACACACACACACTCACAGTCACACACACACACACACACACACACACACACACACACACACACACACACACACAGAATCTCGCGCTAGAGGAATGATGCGATAGTACGAGTATAATCACGCTCTGCTAGTGGAATGTCGCGAAAATGGGACGTCGCTAAAATGGGATGAGGCCAATATGGAATGTCGCGCAAACGGATTGACGCGATGCCCCTCCCTCCAGTTTCTAAGGAAAGTTTTACTCGCTCGGGAGTACACCTGTCGCGGGGAGTAAATTGCTCGTGCTAGGGAGGAGTTACTTGTTCGTAAGGTGAGTAAATGTTTCGTACGAAAGTTTTACTCGGATTACACCTGTCGCGGGGAGTAATTCCCTCGTGTTTTAGGGAAGTACACTTTTCGTGAGGGTAGTTCCAATTCGTACGAAATCTTTACTCGGGAGTACACCTGTCGTGGGGAGTAATTTTCTCGTGTTTTGGGGAAGTACACTTTTCGTGAGGGTAGTTGAAATTCGTACGACTTTTTTACTCGGGAGTACACCTGTCGTGGGGAGTAATTTTCTCGTGCTACACCGCCCCCCCCCCCCCCCTACTCGCTTTGGTTTGAAAGACGAAAACAGGAAACAGGGTGTTTTGCAACGTACGTCGGCAGGCCTGCCTTCGCTGATCAAAGGACAGGAAATACATTGAAAAAAATCCCATGGTTTTGCTTTAAAGGCACAGTAAGTCTCACGTAAACCATCACAGAGCTCCCCGAGCGTCTGCATACAGTACAAGCATACTTCCATTTGAACGCTCAACGAACGGGAACATCCTGGATGCTTTCTGTCGAGCGTGAGAAATTTTCAAAGAATTTATTTTTGTGGACTTGGTCCTCTACAAATGGCGCCTCGTTTTGGTGCTGGACGGCTGTTATGAACTTTATTCAACTGATACCGGAAATCACGCCCGGACAGTAAGCCTCCCGTAAACCATCACAGATACTGTCAGGCAGAGAAAGGGAGAATGTACGTTCTGGCTCACCGATTCCGACAGACCCTAAATATTAACGCAAAATAGGCTTCTGGACTAAACTTTTACTAAAATGAAACATGCGACAAAATCAGAAAAATACTGCATAAATCCATACAAAAAAAAAATACAGTAAAGTAAGGTTGTTTTGAACCAATGCCGGGTCTGTCGGAATCAGTAACCCAGAACCTGGTTAAGCCACTTTATTTTTAGACGCTCTCCAAACAGCCAGCGTGTGTTTGCCAGGCCTGCAACCTGGTTAAGCCACTTTATTTTTAGACGCTCTCCAAAGAGCCAGCGTGTGTTTGTCATTTTTCCTGGTGCTGTGGTGGTGTGAAGACGTGTTTTCTGTGAGAAAAGTGTTTTGCCTGTCTCAAGAATCTATAGGGTTAGCTCAGGACATCAAGAATTGTTAGATTATTCTAGGCGGCCAACAACTTTAATTCTACCTGACATGGAACAAGCTTGTAATGTCCCACTACCAGCGCCAACACCATCAGAATTTTGGACAGAAGAAGAACAGCATGTACTAGAAGAGAATAGAAAATATTTTGAGCAGATGGCCTTAATAGCAGTTAAGGCTAAAACAGAAGGATTAATGAGACTGCCCAAAAAACCAAAAAGGAAGATAGAAGATTTGTTCAAAGAAAAAGACGGAAAGAAAAAGAGAGTAGAACCAACAACGCCAAGTGATTTACATCACTATCTCGTTTCAAACCAAGCAGATGTTAGCCATGCTATATCCACAGAAGCTTTCACAAATGCTTATTTTGCTCAAGCAGAAAATGAAAAAGATATTGTGGAAAGACTGCAAAAAGGGATAAGAAATCTCAAAAGACAGGACGCACAACAAATCTTAATTTACATTCAGTTTGGACAGTTTTTGATTATGTGCAAACAATGGCAGGAGAAGCAAAGAAAAGAAGGGAGAATGAAAGAAACGTGGGCTGACTGGTTGAAAGCAAAAACTGGCTATTCCGATGTTCATGCGCGTAGACTACGCGCCGTTGCTAGATCGCTTTATGCATTTCCGCGATTTGCCACTGTTGGTTTGCCAATCAGTTTTATCATGGGCAAACTTAAACAAATCGAAGAGATGCTCCAGATCGAAGAGTACAGAGAGTACTGGTCAGAAACGCCGCATATTCCTGTCACATCAGAGCTCCAACAGTCCCAGTCTTAGACTTACAGTGCTTGTTTGTGCGCAACAACAGAAGTATCACACTGCGCCTGCACTGTTAGACAAGTGTTTAAATATAGTAACGATCATGCATGTACGGTTTCAAAAATAGTAATGACGTGATTCTAAATATAGTAACGATCATGCATGTACGGTTTCAAAAATAGTAATGACGTGATTCTAAATATAGTAACGATCATGCATGTACGGTTTCAAAAATAGTAATGACGTGATTCTAAATATAGTAACGATCATGCATGTACGGTTTCAAAAATAGTAATGACGTGATTCTAAATATAGTAACGATCATGCATGTACGGTTTCAAAAATAGTAATGACGTGATTCTAAATATAGTAACGATCATGCATGTACGGTTTCAAAAATAGTAATGACGTGATTCTAAATATAGTAACGATCATGCATGTACGGTTTCAAAAATAGTAATGACGTGATTCTAAATATAGTAACGATCATGCATGTACGGTTTCAAAAATAGTAATGACGTGATTCTAAATATAGTAACGATCATGCATGTACGGTTTGCTGCGCCTGCCCTGCTTTGGCTGTCTTCTTAATCATCCTGCTTCAACACCCTGCTTCAGCTGTGTTATTGTTTTTGCTTCACTCTGTTTCAACGCTTCGCTTCACTACGCTTCACTACGCTTCACTTCGCTTCAAAGGCTGCCTTCGGGCGGCCGCCGAGTGTTAACTTATTCAATTGACTTGTTTATTTTATTCAAGCTTTTGATAAGTGTACTTGGTGGCTGCTTTGAAACTCAACAAAGCCTAGTACTCCCCTTTCACAAACACTTCCCAAACGCAAGCAACTTCCTCTCCCCCGCTGCAGTCAAAACAAAGCTGTCATAGCGGGTTTTCCCGATTGACAAAAATTCTTATTACACACTCAGACTATTTGCGTTTGTTCTCCAGTGGCCAATTGCATAAGAATATTCTGGTGATGAATAAACGCGCTTTGTGTCATTAGCATCTAAAGATTTCTTGTTTACAATAGTTGTGTTGATCTGATGAAGCGCGGAACTGATCTTAGGGTTGTCATGGTAAAACACTCGCTTCTGAAACAGTGCTTCCTTGTAGTTATCATGCGATATGCTCGACTTTACAACCTGTTTGCTTACACCCTTTGCTTTTTTAACCACCCCTTTCTCACTTGCAACACTGTACATCTTTGCACGCAATCCAACATACTCCTTAATTATCTTCCCATTCATTTCATCTTTCATCTTTCCAATAACCTTCTTGTTAACATTTGAGTGCAATGGTGATTCTTTAGGGTAGTCGCAAGTGTCATAAAAAGAATCTTTTCCTTTTACTGCAGGACTTTCAGCTTCTAGATCTTTGTAAATGTCATCCGCTGGAATGTCAAGTAAGAATGAATCTGTGTCTGTGTAAAGTACTCTCGATTTGGGATATCTTGGTTTCAAATAATCATACAAAAACTCAAGCATCAACAGTTTTGACAACTCTAGCACAGTAAAGCCTATGAATACTGGTTTGTCAAGCTTGACTACAAGTTTTTTCATTAAGATACCATACAGCTGTTCATGAAAGTATTTAAAGTCTTGATACTGTGGTTTGGATGTCAGCTTGATGGCCTCATTTTCTCTTGTAACAAGTCTAACATCCTTTCTCTTGTGTGGGTTTTCCATTGTCTTACCAAAGCAACTGTTGTTCATCAGTTTAAAAAAGTCTTTCTCTGATGCATCAGCGGCTTTGGTTCTCAGTTCTGTGTTTTTCATGATGTAAGGTTTCATAAACTGTTCTTGATCAAATAAAATTATACGATGAACAGCCTTCAAAATTAATCCATGTCTAATGTAAAACTGTAACAGTCTGTAGTGACACACATACTTCTTTTTGTGAAACAGATTGGGCACCAGCTTTGGAGGTTCTCTTGGGTTTACTTTTAACCTCTCAGCCGCTAAAGGATAATCATTATGTAGATCATGAAGTGATAGTGGATAGTCTAAGTCAACTTCTAGTATCCATCCCTTTCGACTGTCTGGGCCTGCTTTTAATATTGTCAGCACAACACATTGTGAAAATGGTCCTGAATAGATCTTAAAATTCCGAAGTGGAAGCGTCTGACACATTGCCCAACCATACAAATTGTTTGCATCTAGATACATGATGTAATTAGAAGGTTTCATAGGATCAAAGTCGTCCAAGTATTTGTTGTTGGCTTTGCAGTAATTGTGTGAAGCCATACTGATTCCTCCACGTAGTCCATTTTCAATCATCTGAAGTGTAGGTAGATCTGATAGCAAGTCAATCTTTACTCCTGTAAATCTAAGAAATGCATCCCAGCTCATGCCTGGTGCAGATATGTAATGTGAAGGATCTAGATTGTAGTGCTTCATACATGTTCTTCTGTAATTCTCAAATATATCTGCAAGTAAACAAACATCAGCCAACAAATATTGATCATGATAATCACCCATTGTATTACATCCTAATTTATTCCATGCAGTCTTAGCGTGTTCATAGTCTTCGTCACTTATACCTTTACCCTTCAGCCGTGAGAAGTAAGCATCCTTTGGTGGTAACTCATCTTCATCAAACCTCTCCCACGAATCCATGTATTCATATGGATAGACTCCCTTTCTAACTAAGTCACTGTCAAAGTACTTACATGTGATTGGGAAAGCAGTTAGTGATGAAGATAAAGACTCAAGTGTTCCCATCAGATGTTGAGCAGAATCGTAGAAGTGTAAACTATTCAGAGTAAAGGCCATGTACTTTTCTGAAGACTGCGCAATGCATCTTGCTTTGTATTCATCAGTTACTGCCTGCATGATCAGATGTGAATCATAACCGCGCAAGTTATGGAAGAAGATTGGAAGCTTCCAAGTCTTAGGATCAAACTTTAATTGTAGATTACATTTGCTGTGTGCTGCTCCTCGGAACTGCCCACTTACATGATCATGATCTCTTACTATTGGATTGTCTGTGTTTGGTGTTAGACTTTGTTCGCATATCCAACACTGTGTGGTAGAGTTAAACTGTTCTTGGTCTTCAGGTTTCATAACAATGTCTGAAAGATTCAGTTGTTTGGAGCAGTCATTTCGCACTTGGTTCATTTGCTGTAAGAAGTTCTTTGCTGCATTAGGTCCTCTGTACAATTGCGGTTTAGAATGTTTACCATCTGAACTAACAACAATAAATGCATATGAACAGACTTGATGATTACTTAGAGTTACTGTTTTAGGTAGGTCTTTTGGTAAAGGTCCTTCATATGGCACAATGATAGATTCAAAGTCAGCATAAACAACATAAGGACTTTTCTGTAGTTTGCATACATTCTTAAAATACACTTTGCTGTCTGGCGGTGGTGTTGTTAACTTCACAACCGCATCATCAACGCTCTTACAATGTTGCTTGTGTATAAGTGCTGCATGAATTGATGGAATACGCAAGAGACATCGCCTACAAAAGTCTTGTTTACTATTGTGATTGCTTGTGCTCGCCATCAGTCTACTCATTGTACGAATCAAAGTGTAATGATATTTTACACCATCAGTCATTAGTAACATGTCAACATGGTTAGTATCACAATCACCAATCGTTGGTGAGTTCTTTGATATTCTGACTGGTTTCAGTTCATCTTCCTCATCCCACGTGTAAACATTTACGGTGATGGGTTTGTTTTGCTGTTCAAATTTGTCAATGCTTGTAATGCTGACAGGAAATTCAATACCAGTAAAGTTTAGTTTATTTCTGTATGCATGATAGTTAGACACTCTTTCTGCATTTTTCTTTACACTGTACAGTCTTGCCAGAACACACCACATAAAACATTTGTCATCATCATTCTTTATGTTCAGCACAGCACGTTTTTTGACAAGCGCAGGAGGTAAAGGTATGTAACTTCTACCTCTGATGGGGGCAAATTTACTTAGCTTCAATTCTATTTTTAGAATTTCACCTTCTGACCATCCGGATCCTTTCATCTTTGCATCCTCTGCAGCTTGCTCAAACCGTTTCATCATTTCATCTGCCCAGTTTCCATTCAATTCTGCCATAGAATTAAGTGCTAGTTGTCTGGTTGAAACATGAACTTCTAGCACCTCATCACTGACTGTTTTGTATTTTATTAAACTGACTATCTGCACTTTTACTGGAGGTTCAATCAACAAATTGTTTGGAATTTGTTCAATGGCGTCTTGCACACTGGACTGCACATTTTGAGGATCCGTTACTTGTAATTCAACGGTGTCAAATACTGTCGATAAAGATTCTAATACAGAGTCTTCCATCGCTGTGAGTTTGATTTTATAACTCAAAATAAAAATATAAATTAAAAAAATGAAGTTGCTTAGAATTCTTTCTCAGAGCTTCCATTTTTGTTAACACTATAAAATCTGAAATAAAAAATCATTTAACATTTGTACCACGTGGAACTAATTGTAATTCCTCTTTTACAAAGGCTCTTTGCGGTGCTGGTTCTCTCAAGTAATATATAGGTGGATTTGTCTCTACTACTCTCTTGATTTCATGAATGTCAATACTCCAGATTGGATCCGTTGCACGCTTCCTGCTGTCACCCTCAGCTTCACCGGGTGCATATAAATATCTGACTTTCTGATTGAAAGGTAGTAATGCCACTGGTGTTGTTGACTTTGGAGCAACAGGTATTGTTTTCTGTTTGATTGCATCAACTGGTCTTAACCCTGTAGCTTTAAATACCTCCAGATTCATTGCTCTAAGTACTGATGGTAATCTTTTGACCCATTCAGTGTTACGCAATTTACTTTCTGTGTCCAAAAATTCCTGATGGTACTGATATGAAAACAGTTTTTCTGCCAACTGTTTGTTAAAGCTCTCAACAATAGCCTGTGACCTGTGGTTTCCTGGAATACCTCTCTTCACTGTAACATGATGTTTTAACAGAAGCTGGTTGACAGCTCCTTTAAACTCCTTACCATCATCGCACTGAATCATTCTGGGATACTTTAGTGGTCCACGTCTGTAAATTTCTTGCAGGGCAACAGCTGTAGCTATAGCACTTTTCTCTGTCAACGGTTCAGCATCTTTGTATCTTGTTGCAACATCAACTACAGTCAGTGCATACTTATATTTCTTCCTTCTGACTGTGTCATGCGGTAAATACAGCAGGTCTATTTGATGAGTGTCATTCGGTTTAATGTTAACAAAGTGTGGTCGTGTAATTTTTCTTGGTGCAGGTAAATAGATCTGCCAAACTGCCTGCTTTGACAACCATTTCTTTGCTGTATCTTGAGAAACACCTGCTGCGTCACTGAGCTTGTCAATAGCAGTTCTTCCTTTCCAGTATCCTTTTGGGGAATAATATATTTTAGATAACAAAGCATCACTCATGGTTTTTTAAATGACAGAATATTAAGATTTGACAGCACGCGCAATAAAGTAAACAACAGCCATACCAATAACAATGAAAACAATCTCGCCCACCTTCTGCTCTTCTGAAGGCTGATAAAAGTCACCCAGTTTTGGAGGAGCACTTGTCTTCATTTTCTTTCCAGTTACAAGATAGTATTCTTGAATGGCTGCATCAACATTGGCAAAGGTTTTGTTTGCATGTCCTTGCTGCCTGAGTTTATCATTCATAAAGTCTAACTGCGCAATTCGTTTCTTCTCGTATTCATCCTGTGCTTTCGCCAGTTGTTCCATGGCTTTGTTGTGCCTTTCCCTCTCTTCACCATTTTGCAGTTTAGAAAACAAATAGTTGCTGCCAGAAAATGCAAGCGCATTTACAATCGCACCTCCCACCATCATAACCAAGCTAGCCATTTTATTGTCTTACATGTTTATATTTTCTGGAATAATTCCTTGCTTCACCAAAAAGTCTTTTGTTGCAAAGGAAGCTGTCACAACACCAATTAGTTTAGCACCGTCTTCGAAGTCTAACTTTCCCAAGTCGGCTGGTTTCATTCTGAGGAGACTTTTACCCAGCATTGTGTAACCTACACTCAAGCCTT
>NC_090245.1:18936726-18964226 GCF_037325665.1 Littorina saxatilis
ATCTTTATGAAACTTTACATGAGAGTTCCTGAGTATAATACCCTCACAAATTATATTCATTTTTTTGATAAATGTCTTTGATGACGTCATATCCGGCTTTTTGTGAAAGTTGAGGCAGCACTGTCACGCTCTCATGTTTTGAACCAAGTCAAGTCAAGTCAAGTATTTTATTGTTTTGGGCCCAGAGGGCTTTGAAACAAAGATATAACTTTAACAAAAAAAAGGTAACAAATCAGACAGTTAATATATGTATACAAATTGAGCGGACAAATACAACAATACTATACAACCAAAATAAATTGGCGATATATACACTTCCATACATACAAACAAAAAGAAAAATAGGTTTAACAAAATCAGGTAAGAAATCAGACAGATAATATGTATACATTAAGCGGACAACGATAATATACAGCCGAAATAAATTGGCAATACCATTATGCCATGCATCTTTTGTAAAAGCACAAAACAAAACAAAAGCATGTATTACATACATAATGCATACCAATAAAGAAACTAGATGTAACGCTAACATACTAAAATCATAACATGGGCTACAAATCTTGCTAGCTTCATTAGGGTATAACGTTATGACTCATTTGTATGCCCCCTGTTTTCCCGTCTCGTACAGCTCAGTATCTTCGCTTGTGAGCATTGATCGTTCATTGGATCAAATGGCATCGTTCAGTAATTCAGTGAATATTTGACTGAATTGAGAGTGAGATGAGGGTACATGTGTGTGTGTGTGTGTGTGTGTGTGTGTGTGTGTGTGAGTGTGAACTTGCGTGCGTGAAAAGCGATTCCCAAGAAAGTGCATTACACATCTTCATGAAGCGTTACATATGCATTTTAAAGGTACTATTCCTACATATTTTTTCTCTCATTTTATTACCGTACATACGTACGTCTGATAACGTCATACCCGCCCTTTAAAACATTGAGAGGGCACTGAGGCGTCCACATTTTCTTTTTCATCCATCAATCGACATTTTTGTCAAACATACTTTGACCCGGTAAGGCCTATGTGATTGCATTCCAGCTCGGAAGCTTGGATATTGATAAATCAATATGTTATAATAATAATAATAATAATAATAATAATAATTCATAATATTTATATAGCGCATGTAGCCAGGGTTTAACCCTGCTCAAAGCGCTGTACAATCAAAATACTACGACAACATAACATTATTTAACGTGTATTTATACAAATTGTACCTGAAATTGAAGTGGTAAGGCGTCCGCCCCGTGATCGGGAGGTCGTGGGTTCGAACCCCGGCCGGGTCATACCTAAGACTTTAAAATTGGTAATCTAGTGGCTGCTCCGCCTGGCGTCTGGCATTATGGGGTTAGTGCTAGGACTGGTTGGTCCGGTGTCAGAATAATGTGACTGGGTGAGACATGAAGCCTGTGCTGCGACTTCTGTCTTGTGTGTGGCGCACGTTATATGTCAAAAGCAGCACCGCCCTGATATGGCCCTTCGTGGTCGGCTGGGCGTTAAGCAAACAAACAAACAAACAAACCTGAAATTGAAACTGCAAGAAGAACAGACACTAACTTTTATTACTTGTATTCTAAAATTTAAAACACATTTTTTTTAAAGTTTGTAATTTGAACATGTGCAAAAAACCCCAACAACAACCCAAAACACCACGCAGGGTTAATAGACATTTTGTTCACTGTGCGCATGCTTCAAGGAGAACTGGTGGACTTGTCTGAGTTAACGGGTTTCGGCTAGCTAGCCCTTTCTAGTTTTGGGGATGGCTGATCCACTTTTTATTTTATTTAGTAATGTTCTTTTTGTTTTAGACCAACAGATTGACGGCATGCTTTGATATATCTTTCGGCGACTTCTTCAGACTTGCATTCCTTTTTATTCATAGTTCTTGTTTTTATTCAGTGAATATATCGATGGGCTAAAACCAGAACCAATTACCTCAAAATAACCTGTTTTGCAACTTTATAGTTATTTGACTTATGGTAACATGATTCTCACTTTCTGTAAAGGATTCTTGAAAATCTTGCATAATTGCGTATTTATAAGTCATAATTTGTTCTGGCTCCAAGCATTTCTCCTGCTCATCTTGGAAGCAGAACCCTCTAACTCCATCCAGGTTGGAAGCAGAACGTGCTAAGTTCAGTTTAGTCTGTTCTGCTACTGAGGCCTGTGGGGAAAGGGGAGTGTTTCACTGCGAGCCAGATGCAGCCATTGTCACCTGACCTCTTCTGCTTGCTGTGTCACAGTCATTTTTCCTGTTCACAGCGCAGCCAGATAAGCGCACATTAGCGGTAGTGGTATCTGGTCTTGACCCTTTCTGTGTGGTGTAGGATTTCCTACAGCACACAGAATAGTGTAACTAGCAGTAGTAGAGTCTGCTGTCGACAGAAAAAGGAATTTGACAGACTGTGGGAACTAAAACAGGTCAGTGACACCTGTCAAGTGTCAGTATCTGAATTCCTGACTCCGGATGTACAGGGTTGAAACACAATTAACTTTCCTGTGATAAAGAGTGAATGAAGAATGAATTGGAAAAGATGCAGTCCCTTGATATTGAGGGAGGAGGGTGGTAATAAGGGGGTTGGGGCCGGGGAGGGGGGTTGGTGGTAAAGTGGGTGCAAGGGGTTGGGGTGGGGTGGGGGGGGGGGGGGTGTCCTAAACTGACAAAAGGATGGTCCACTTTCTGAAAACACTGGAACAGAGAACAGCTCTCTGCCATTTTTTACATCTGCTGCACAGTCAACTTGGCTGTTGCTCGAGTCAGGACACAGATTCAAGTGAGTATCTTCAAGTATTATGTTTTTCCCCATTTGAACAGACCATAAAAGCTGAAATTCAGATTCCTTTTTTAAATATATAGGGGATTAACCTTCTGATTCAGTCTAAATCCTGTATCTGCAAACTGATTCCTAGCTTTTTGTGTTTTGTTTTCCTAATTGTAAAACACAGGCAGGTAAATGTGTTTGTTTCAGCGTGAATGTTCTTGCGCGCGTGTGTGTTTGTTTGTGTCAGTGTGTGTGACGGTGTGTGCATGTGCTCATGCCTTAATGTTGTAGTGTATCCATGCAGCTCTTTAGTGTTTGTTAAAAAATAAAAAAAATGTAAGTGAGTGTTTACAGTATTTGTGTATGCTTGTAAAGATGGATAGATGAATGATTTGGTTGATGGATTTTGTCAGTTTAATTGACTCTAATATATTTTGTTATTCAGAGGTTATCACAATGTCAAACTGATGAGCATGAGTGGTCAGAGTGTAATCAAGTACTAATGTTTCATTTGTTTGTGTGAATAGAAACACGAAAACTATCCAAAGTTTTAACGCAGAAGCGATAATACAGAGGCAATTACCTTTTTTTTTATTATCGGTTAATAATTTTAAAATAGAAGTACATGTAGTAATTGCCTGTTCAAAGGAGATAACATTCATAGTATCCATGTCTTTTGCAGACGCTGTTTGAAAGGAGATGAATCATCAGGCCGTCCAGGCAAGTAAGAAGCACCATGCATTTCAGGAGACTGTCCTTCGGATTCACGGATTACGGTTGCATAATCTCCTTTCTGCCAATGCTAAAAGTGAAACCTGATGACTTTGATGCGTCTCCATTGGCAAAATCTACCCCAAAATATGACGATTGTGCTGTTTCTTCAATCGAAGATCCTTTTGAGAACATGGTGAATGGGGGTTATCCTCCTTCGAGTCATGCATCAACTCCAATACTTGCTGATTGTGATTCCACCCCTCAAAAATGAATCAAGCTACCCAACTCCTGTACATCTTTCTCCTGTGTGTGCTTCCACAGTTTCTGTTACCCTGTAGGTGTATTCACATCAGCTTGTAGTATATATGTCAGACACTGCTCCTTTAGGTGAAACTACCACAGCATCTCTTCCATCTGTTTATGGAACCCCAACAAAGAAAATTCTGTCATCGATGAAGGAAGCATCCTATGTGACACCTCATGAGAAGAAGTTCAGCCGAACTTAAAGACTCTGCAACCCGGGACTACGGGAAAAGGTGTGTTCGAAAAGCGAAGACACTCAGAGATGAATGTTACACAGGAATAACTGGTCAAACGGCTAAGACAAAAGCAGTACAGGAGGTCGACTGTTAAAAGTGCAAAATGTGTATTATTTATTTCGACCTTTGTGCACAACATTTTTGTGAAGAGGAAAGTACAACAAAAGGTAAGAATGCCAATTTGTTTTCTTGATAATGAACAGAGTAGCATGCAGTCAGGATCTAAAGCTCGTGATTTTGTTACCATTTGCATTGTGTGGTTAAAATGCGCCTTCAGCCTTGTGTTTATTTGTTTGTTTGCTTGCTTGTTTGCTGCTTTGTTCGTTTGGTTTGTTGTTAGTGTTATTGGGTGTGTAGTTTTGTGCGTAACGCAAAACGATATGAGCTGATACAACATAAGATTACCGTTGGGATTTCTTGAAAAACACAATAAAAAAAAAGTATAATGAGTTCAGAGAGTTTTGTGTGTGTGTTGTTTTTGTTATGTGTTTTTTTTTCGCTATGAAAAGTACCGGCAATTTAATTTTTATTTATGCGTGTTGCGTTCATTGAGGCCACACAATGAATGAATACATGAGTCCTTGATGATATTTTTGCAAGTGACTTGACATTTGTTTGTTTATGACGGTAATAAACTTTGAAAAACGATTTGAACTAATGTACAGTATAAGCTTTGCTTGGAAGCAGAACATGCTATGTGTGAGGAGGCTGCTTCTGACTGCTGTAGCACAGGCCACAGTGGGGTCTGTGTGGAAGTCAGAAGCAGCTATGGTGCACTGGGCTTTTCTAGCTCCAGAACTGAGAAAAGAGCAGGAGTGTATTCTGGAAGCAGAACAAATTATACCTTTTTTGCATATGAAAAAGTTGTTCAATTAAGTTGATTACTAGTGTGCATGACCAGTGTTTCCTCTAAGTCAAGTGTGTAAAATATGAGGGCTACAATCCTGTGTTTACTATTTTTTATAAGGGGTTGAAATCTTCAAGTGGCCATTTCTCAAAATGGTGGAAATCCAGTTAGATGGTTCTGGTTTTAACCCATCGATATATTGACTAATTTTAATGCTGGGCCCTGAGTTTGGGAAGCTGGTGAGGGTGTATTTTATGTCTGGTTTATTGTCTTATTTTAGTCTGTTCAGATGAGTATGCAGTCGCGGAGGCAGACAGAAACCGTAGGATTTAGCAATTTAGAGGGCCCCAAAGGGGGGGTATCATCACGATCACGGGAAGGGAAATTTTAGCTTTCACGATCACAGTTACCTTGATTTTTGTTTTCACGATCACGAACACCAGAGGCAAATCACGGTCACGGTAAAAGTTGCATGTACAGAAAGCACGTGTCAAAGTAAACACAACCACACAGTAATTCGCTCCTCTGGATCTATTGTTTATTCAACACAAAGTCAGAACTGTTGCACTTTTTTATTATTATTTTTTTAATTCTCTTTCATACACACCTAGAAATACATATCATGATTTGTAATCAGTAACAAGAATGTTGTTTTCATTGTTTTCTCTCTCTCTCTCTCTCTCTCTCTCTCTCTCTCTCTCTCTCTCTCTCTCTCTCTCTCTCTCTCTCTCTCTCTCTCTCTCTCTCTCTCTCTCTCTCTCTACACTCATACACATTCAACTCCCACACCCTCACTCACACACATGAATATATACTTGCACCAACGACATGTAAAGATGTTGACTTGCACAATTTCACATTTCCAGAGCTAAATCTTGTAAACCCATTTTCTCAAAAACTATTGGGTGGATTGAAACTAAAGTACATGTATGTGTAATGGGTTCTTTATTTTCAACTTTGCCATACAATTTGAGGTACACCATCGCCTGGTTTCATGGCCTTGAAAAACAAACAGGAACGCTACAGGCCAAAAATGGTTTTACCTGAAAAAAGCGCGCAGTGCCAAAGCCTGAGCCTGCGAAGCAGGCGAGCCAACTAGTGGGGTCCGGGGGCATGCCCCCCCGGAATTTTTTTTCAAAAAACGGTTAAAATCTGTGCAATCTGGTGCATTCTGGGCATCATTTTCAGGGCTGTAATAGTGTTGTGATCTTGTTAAAAATCCCATTTTAGCCTCCCCCCACCACCATTCAACACACCTCCAAACTGGTGAAAACAACACTACTGTGCGCTGGCTTCATTGAGATCGGCGCCCGGTTGCGTTGCGCGATATTCACACGGATCGTTTTTGCGGAAATTGTTCAACTTCACCGGAATAAATTTGACTTTACAGGATTTTGAAAACGGCTTTATCGGATTTCCGGCAATTACCGGAAAAGTAGCATGCCTGACAAAATCAGTCCCCAACGAACATGACTTTGATCGTCTTTGACATGAGGATCAAGTGACCCAAACTGGCACGTCTCACCGCCATTGTTTCTGAATTTTGATGATATTAAAGTTTACACTTACAGGCGCTAAAATAAATCCAAGCTTAATGCAAAGAAGCGACAATTAGAATCTATGCCAAGCGTGTCCACGTTGCTGGGATGAAAAACACATTTCTAGTTTCGGTTTTGGCTACACGCAGACTCGATCTTGAGCCAGTCGAGGTCACACTGAGGTGACAGCCGGACGTGGCAATATCGACAATGTCAATGATCTCACTCAAACTCAAAGATCTTGAACAAATTTCAAGATCTTTGCCTACATTCAGAACAGTCATAGAGCAACATAGATCAACATAACTTGATATTTCGTCTTCGGAAAGACCGACCCGTAGCCTGACCTTTCCACCAAGGAAGGCATTCTCGCCGCCTGCTTTGGTCTGGCTTGAATCCACAAAATATAACAGAAGTTCGATGACAGTACCGCTGCACGCCATTTTTGATCTTCGAATTCGAATTTGACTGAATGCACTCAAAACTTTTGCACGAAGCCCTTCCATTGGATGAAGTTTGGCAGACTTTTGCAATTTGGCTTCTGATTGGATCTCTTTTTTTGTGTGATTGGTTCTCTTAAAAGGAAGCACTCGCTGTCAAAATCATATTTCTGAATGTGTTGTTGCTTCCCTTCAATCAGGATTGGCTCCTTGACGAATAGAGGATCATAGAGTGATACAGCTGTAAAAAATGTACGTTGAAAATAAAATGCTTTGCAATAATGCCCATCACGATCACAAAAACAAATGACGATCACGATCACGAGACTTGATTTTTTTGTCATCACGGATCACGGGCAAAGTCCCATCACGATCACAGAAATGGAAATTTCGGCAATCACGGTCACAGAAAGGTCAAAAAACGCCAATCACGATCACGATTTTAAACCCTTTGGGGCCCTCAATTTATTCAGAATTTGCATTGCATTGATAATAAACAATCTTATGACTGAAATCGTCTCTTTACATGTCTCTTTGAGATTCCAGTCAGAGATAATGTGTCTAGTTTTCTAAGTTTTGGGCCTGAAAAAAACCCACTAGATGAAACATTTTGAATTTCTATGCGCTCAGAAAAACTTTCTTTGTTGCTCTGGCACATCATTTACTCATGTTACGCTTAAAATAATCAAATGGTATAAGGGAGGCAACCCTTGTAATCCGTTCACATACATACACTAACTTGATTGCCTCCCCTGGATATTTTTTGAGATCTTGGCTGGTTCAGTCGTTGTACAAAACCCTGGCATGGTTTTTATATTTAGTCAAGTTTTGACTAAATATTTTAACATCGAGGGGGAATCGAAACGAGGGTCGTGGTGTATGTGCGTGTGTCTGTGTGTGTGTGTGTCTGTGTGTGTGTGTGTGTGTGTGTGTAGAGCGATTCAGACTAAACTACTGGACCGATCTTTATGAAATTTGACATGAGAGTTCCTGGGTATGAAATCCCCGAACGTTTTTTTCATTTTTTTGATAAATGTCTTTGATGACGTCATATCCGGCTTTTCGTGAAAGTTGAGGCGGCACTGTCACGCCCTCATTTTTCAACCAAATTGGTTGAAATTTTGGTCAAGTAATCTTCGACGAAGCCCGGGGTTCGGTATTGCATTTCAGCTTGGTGGCTTAAAAATTAATTAATGACTTTGGTCATTAAAAATCGGAAAATTGTAAAAAAAAATAAAAATTTATAAAACGATCCAAATTTACGTTTATCTTATTCTCCATCATTTGCTGATTCCAAAAACATATAAATATGTTATATTCGGATTAAAAACAAGCTCTGAAAATTAAATATATAAAAATTATTATCAAAATTAAATTGTCCAAATCAATTTAAAAACACTTTCATCTTATTCCTTGTCGGTTCCTGATTCCAAAAACATATAGATATGATATGTTTGGATTAAAAACACGCTCAGAAAGTTAAAACAAAGAGAGGTACAGAAAAGCGTGCTATCCTTCTTAGCGCAACTACTACCCCGCTCTTCTTGTCAATTTCACTGCCTTTGCCATGAGCGGTGGACTGACGATGCTACGAGTATACGGTCTTGCTGAAAAATGGCAGCTACTTGACTAAATATTGTATTTTCGCCTTACGCGACTTGTTTCTTCTTCAAATAATTGTTATTATTTTGTGAAAATCTTGTTTTCTTCTTTTTCTGCGATCTAAGGCTTATGCCGTAAAGGGAGACGATAGACTGTGGCCAGGAGTGTGTCGGATGGAAGGAACAGAGTCAAGGCAAGGATACACTGGAACCCTGGAACAATTTACCTGTAGGTATAAACAGGAAGATGCTATCTCAAATTGTCCACACAGACACATACGTACGTACACGATATGTCTGCCTTTCTGTTACACACACACACACACACACACACACACACACACACACACACACACACACACACACACACACACACACACACACGCACGCACACACACACACACACACACACACACACACACACACACACACACACACACACCATCCAACTCCAACCTATACCTTTCTTCCTAACTCATTTTCCCATGTCAAGTTCGTGCTTTTCGATGAGAAAACAAAATGAATGGCCGATTTTCAGGAAAAAATACCTTTAGACATTTTCTCTTGGAAAGAAAGTCCTTGCAAACAGAAAAGGTAAGTACAGTGTGACAAGTACTTATTAGGGTTAACTCAAACCTGCGCCTCTCAGGGTCACAAAACAGTCAGGGGGATTCCCATTTATCCAGTCAGCGGGTGCCCATTAGGCTTACCTCGGGGAGAAAGCAGCCCGAATTTCCATGAGGGTAACCTCACTGGACTGTAAATCTTATCCATCCAATCCAATTACCTTCTCGCATGGCTAACCACATATCTAGGTTGCTCTTCGAACCACAGGAGCTTGCATTAAAGTGCCTTGTCTGGACAAGTCGATCGAAGCAAAAGAACGGTATGCAAACTACAACGAGTACAGGCCCCTCATACTTTAATCTACCACGCTATGTATTACAACTTTTAGGTGTTGCCTTGAACGGCGGATATTTTACAAAACAAAGAAAGAAAGAACGACAGAAAAATAAGCAACACACAAACATTACTAGACGCACACAAACAAACATTATTAGACACACACACACACGCACACATACACATACACACACCACACACATCACACATACACCCGCGCACAAACACACACACACACACACACACACACACACACACATACACACACACACACACACTTACTAGACTTACATACAAGACAATCCGGCTGGCAACGCAAAAATAAGTTCTTTGAAAAATGCTCGCTCTTTACGGAAGGCACCTAGGATGTTCTCAAGCGGTGAGTGTTTAAACGAAAGGGTGTTTGTACTGTGTGTAAGAGCTTGACAGTGTCTGTGACCAGAAACTGGTGGTTTGCCGGAAGCTGGGTGTGCCTTTAATCTTCATGTTTGTTGTTTCAACATTTTTTTATGGACAAAATCACACGATTTATTATGAGACTGGGGAGCAACCCCCCAAAGTCATACAATTTAATTTGGAGCACAACATGACTAATTTTATGGACATGTACCGTAAACTACCTTTTATACGCACCAATTGTGCCCAAAAGTTGGGCGTTTACTAGGTACATTGTACTAAACCTTTGCAGGAGCGGTTCCTTTGCTAGAATAACGATTTTTTGGTCATTTGGCATAGAAGTGTTCAAAGGATGCGTTAGGGCACAAAACGTTCCTCTCTCTCACACACACACGGACACACACATACACACAACCCTCACACACCACACATACACACTGACACACACACACACACACACGCATACGCGCGCACACACACACATACACACACACACACACGCACGCGCACACATACACACACACACAACACACACACACACACACACACACACACATACACACACACACACATACACACACACACACACACACACTTACACACACACACTACACACACACACACGCACACACACACACACACACACACACACACACACACACACACACACACACACACACACACACACACACACACACACACAAGGAATTCTGCACACAAAAACACGAAGATAATATTGTTCAAGTTGTTGCTTTAGTGTATGTTAACAAGTTTATAACTTCAAAAGATCTTTGTTCCAGATGACACGGCCCTCTACCCGTTCTTGGTCAAGAAATCCAAGAACACCTAAATCAACCTCTTCAGACATCACTTCTCGCCCAAGATGAAGCTTTCGTTTTTTCCCCCCTCCCCGTCCGATGCATCAAAAATGTATCGAGATTCTCTAGCCACTCTAGAATCCTTCTGACGGGCGCAATGGCTTGGTGGTAAGACGCAGACCTCCTACGCGGACGGTCGTGGGTTCGAATCCCGGCTGCGCCTGGTGGGTTAAGGTGGAGATTTTTCCGATGTCCCAGGTCAACTTAATATGTTTAGACCTGCTAGAGCCTTATCCCCCTTCGTGTGTACACGCAAGCACAAGACCAAGTGCGCACGGAAAAGATCCTGTAATCCATGTCAGAGTTCGGTGGGTTATAGAAACACGGAAATACCCAGCATGCTTCCTCCGAAAGCGGCGTATGGCTGCCTAAATGGTGGGGTAAAAACGGTCATACACGTAAAAATCCACTCGTGCAAAAACACAAGTGTACGTGGGAGACTTAAGCCCACGAACGCACAAGAAGAAGAAGTATCCTTCTGTCCACTCCGCGAAACATTTCCAAAAAAGGGAAACAATTGAAAAACAACAATAACATCAGACTAAATAATCTTTTTTATTTTCCTTGTCTACTCCAGTGATCGAAACTTGGGGGTGGGCGTTTACTAGGTACTGTACCCTGCGCGGAGAATTTGACCAAAAGTAGGGGGTAGGCGTTTACTCGATACTGGGCTTATGTAAGGTAGTTTACGGTACATACAAATATGTGTGATTTTTATCCAATGACGTACCAGGAAATTGACGCAGTAGAATACTCATTTACAACAGGTTGATTAGGTACAACATTCGCCCCATACGGAGTCAACCCACGCAATGAAGTAGATGACATAC
Organism: Littorina saxatilis; assembly: GCF_037325665.1. NCBI lineage: Eukaryota > Metazoa > Mollusca > Gastropoda > Littorinimorpha > Littorinidae > Littorina > Littorina saxatilis. Next base: position 18,948,176 of record NC_090245.1, read on the forward strand.
ACACTAACACGTACACCTACACCTACACCTACACGTGCACTTGAAGTGAGAAAACGGATGTGGCTTTGCAAGTGTGAACATTTTAATATTTCCAAAGAGGAAAAGCTTCTCGCTCTGTTGGAAGCGTATTCATAAACCATGTCCCTGCTACCATAAATAGGACTTTGAATCTGAGTTTTATTCGAGTTTCTTGGTCAATATTTCTACCAGCTGTACGTGCTGTGTGCATATGACAGTGTTGCGAAAAGTTGAACAGGTACGTTTTATAAATTATATTGTAATTTCCAACGGTTGCCTTTCGAGGAATACATTTTTTTTTACATTTAGTCAAGTTATGACTAAATGTTTTAACATAGAGACGGGGAATCGAGACGAGGGTCGTGGTGTATGTGTGTGTGTGTGTGTGTGTGTGTGTGTGTGTGTGTGTGTGTGTGTGTGTATAGATCGCTTCCGAGAAAACTACTGGACCGATCGTCCTAAAACTTAACATGAGAGTTTCTGAGTATAATATCCCCAGATGTTTTTTCTTGTTTGTGATGAGTGTCTTGATGACGTCATATTCGGCTTTTTGTGAAAGTTGAGGCGGCACTGTCACGCTCTCATTTTCCAACCAATTTTGTTGAAATTTTGGTCAAATAATCTTCGTTTTTGGTATTGTATTTCAGCTTGGAGGCTTAGAAATTATTTAATGAGTTTGCTCATTAAAGTTGTCGTTAAAATCAAATGTTCACAAACAAAGTCAAAATTGATTGCATCGTATTCTTCATCAAATTCTGAAAATATATACATATGTCATGTTTGCTCTTAAAATGTGATCACAATTAATGAACATAGGTTAATTAGTACTACGAATAAAATTTAAGAAATCGATCCAAAAATTATTTCATCTGATCCTTTATCATTTCCTAATTCTAAAAACATATTGGGTCGTTTTAAAAAAAATGTCGCCAAATGGGTCCAACTTTTTTTTCGAAAAATGACGTTTGTAAAATTGTTATTTTGATTTTAGGTCTGGAATCTGCATTCATTTATTAGTTAAAAACTGAAGTAAGCCACCTTAATGACGAGTATTAAGAACAATATCTTCATAATGCGAGAGCTACTGTTGACGCGTTTTACAAAAAAATGTCGTATGCGTGGAAGTTACATTATGTCTGCAATTAGCGTATATTCTGCGTATTACTTGCCACTGTCTTCATTTATGTGACTGCATGCTGCCCCTGAATGTATTTGAATGTAAAATGTCAAATAAGCATATCTTTTCTTTAAAATTTCACCAAATCTGTCAAATCTGTTCCCTGCCTAGCTCGTTAGGGGGATATTGCGCGCCCTTTAACTTGTCTCTCGAGGAACATGGGACGCATTCTTACGATAAAACAAAATCGCTTTCTCCGGGATGAACGGAGAAGAGACATTCTGAAAAGACAATTGAAAGCCCGCAGATAAACTATAGAGACAGGCAAATAATTGTCTACTGCTGCCAAAGACGCTTTTATATTTGAAGCAATAACGTCACGAAGCTATTCTGAGTTCCGTGGTGAGCGGGAACGCTCATTCACTGATCCTGTCATAACAGATTCAGAAAACAAAACCAATAAGACTTACAGTCAATGAACTATTTTATTCAGCTGCTAGTTGCGATTGCTGTTTTCGCAGCAATGTTACGTGCTGACCAGGGAAATAAGCTTAAAATCTCGACGAAAACGAGCACTTGCGACAGAGCAAAGTTTGTTCTCTTTCATAATGGAGGATAAGCTTATATTTAACCGTCGCGCAGACTATAAAATAGATCTAAAACTGTGTAACCCAATTCAGTCTGGAAAATCCAAAGATGTCACTGAAATATGCAGTTTAAAGGCACAGTAAGCCTCCCGTAAACCATCACAGATACTGTCAGGCTTTTACACACAGTACATTAACAAACACCCTTCCATTTGAACGCTCACCAAAATGTGCAGAGCCAAAGTCCGGGGACAGCTTTCGCGACATTTTTTTTAAAACGACCCATATATCACGCCGTATAAATAGATACATCGTGTTTTGGTCGCACAACACAAAAGTTACGGGTCGCACTACACGAAGAAGGGTAGTTGGTCTCGAAATATCACTTAAACAGCTTCTCAAAATGCATGATGTTACTAAAGTTAGTGTCTAACATGTACCTCATATATTCGTCTTTTTGTTGAATTAAAGTGATCACTGTAATATAAGTCACAGTGCCCGTATTCAAAGAATTCTTGAAATATTTTGCTTTCAGAAACCAAAACCTGGCATTCATAGCTGTTTTTATTGATATTACATTCATCCAAACACACACTTCTTGTAATAGAGACATGAACTAACTTATGCTTAGTGCATCTTGTGATTTTGGTTGCGCTGTGTTTAAAAATGACGCATACAGATCAATTGAAAGTTATGTAGTTGGAAAACACAATGTTACGACACGCACAACTTGCATGTTACAGATAGCACTTAGTTTTGGGTTTCAAATGTTACGGATCGCACAACTATAGGTTCAAACTTAACTACCAAATATTATTGTTTTTTGTGTAGTTTTGTACAATTTAAATTCTGTAAACTTACGTATTAAGACTAAATACTGTATTAAACTATTAATGAGTGCTTGTTAGCTTCCATAAGCATTATGTCTAACAAAAAAATAACAAAACTCATGCTTTGGCCAACACAGGACATTTTGGTATGTATTTCTGTGTCGTGATCAAGCATCAGGAGCCGTCATCGCATGTATTTGGCCCGACAGTATCTAATATATATAAGAATGGACGTAAGTGTGTCTGTCTGTCTGGCTGTGGTCGCCATTTCTTAGAGATGGCAAGATGCAGGCACAAGATAGTGTGCATGCACACTGCACATGCCTAGGAGCCGCAGATGTGCACCTGGGTTTCTTGATTCATTGTTTCCTTCATCCCGTTAACTACCTTGTAAGCGCCCACCCCATTTATGCACCAATTTCGATTGACAGTAGGGTTTGGGCGACTTGGTATCTGAAGTCAGGTCGTTTTAGGTGGTTACCTTTATTTGAGCGGCTCTCACGTGACCCCTGTATGGTATAGACTTTGATCCCAGCGAAGCTGGAGGTATCCCACGAACGCTATTCATGCCAATAAATCATGATAAAGAAGGATTCTTTGTGCACACACTCAGGCTACGGTTGTGGATGGAAGTTCCCCCAAAATTGGGAACATACTTAGTAAAATACTGAAGGTGACGACCAATTCTTCGATTATTGATCCGTCGCCACCCAGGGCAGATAATTATGTTGGGGTGGAATTTCTAGAGACTAGGGCATAATATTCGCGCAATTAGACCACGTCAAGATTTGTTTGACATCAAAGGTTCGTGACGTCATCCCCTCTCTGGGGCTTTTTCCTGGGAGGCGTGGCGTGTGTAGTTTGCACGTTTATTTGTACAAGTTAGTGTGTGTGTGTGTGTGTGTGTGTGTGTGTGTGTGTGTGTGTGTGTGTGCGTGCGGGTGTATGTGTGTGTGTATATATACATGTGTTTGGGTACGTGTGTGTGTGTGTGTGTGTGTGTGTGTGTGTGTGTGTGTGTGTGTGTGTGTGTGTGTGCGTGTAGAATGTGTGTTGATGTCTGTCTGACTATTTACGTGCGAGTATGTGCTTTGTGTGCATGGATTATGTGTGTGTGTGTTTGAGTGAGTGTGTGTGTGTGTGTGTCTGTGTGTGTGTGTGTGTGTGTGCGTGTGTGTGTGCGACGTGGTTTGCCCGCGCGCGACTGTGTGTGTGTGTGCGTGTGTCTGTTTGTGTGTGTGTGTGTCTCTGTGTGTGTGTGTGTGTGTGTGTGTGTGAGAGAGAGAGAGAGAGAGAGAGAGAGAGAGAGAGAGAGAGAGAGAGAGAGAGAGAGAGAGAGAGAGAGAGAGAGAGAGAGAGAGAATTTGTCCTTCACAGGGGGTATGCAGTGCCTTGGCAATGCACTTCTACTTAATTCGAAAATCGTATTAGATAGCCAAGATGGGTGCCATGCCATGGGGTAAGCACATTCCAATGGTGAAGAAACACTTGCTGAAATAAAGCATTGGTCTTTTCAACATGCATGGTCTCAGTGTCAGCTTTTTACACTTATCTACTCACGTTTTGGGCGTGTAAAAGTGGTTAGTTCTGATCTTATTTTGACAAAATGGTTTTCTGTGGGAGTGCGTTCTGTAACATGAGTGAAGTGCGTGTCGTAACAAGCCTTTTCTGCAGTTGTTGTGCGCTCTGTAACCTACTCATGTGTGGGTATCATACTACAACACGTCATAAAACCTGAATTGTGTAAGACACAAGAAAACGACCGAACCACATAATCCTTGATATATTGTAGCTTACTAATAACATTACAGTATGCGCAAACTGCATACGTGGGCCGCGTGCAAAGGTCAAACGTCCCAAAATTCCACAAAAAGTAAGTACCCGAGAGAGTTGATGAAGCTAAAGCAACGCTTAAAATCACATTTAAGCAAATGTAGTATCGTGGATTCAAAGAAAAATACACACTGAAGATTCTTCATCTACCAAAAGTTAAGAGTAAGAAGTTTGGCGTCTCTCTGAGCAACAAATATACAGCCACCCACCTCAAGTTTTTGTCCACGAGCTAGTGCGACCCGTAACTTTTGTGTTGTGCGACCAAAACACGATGTATCTATTTATACGGCGTGATATATAGGATATGTTTTATTCAAAACATGCTCAGAAAGTCAAAAAGAAAACAGAAAAGCGCGCTTTCCTGTTCAGCGCAATACGCTACCGCGCTATTCTGGCTTGTCGCTTTCACTTCGTTTTGCACGTGAAAAGTGAGCGATTTTCTTCTCGCAGGGATTGACGAGCCTGTCTTGTGAGTTGTCTTGGTGAAAAAATGCAGTGCGTTCAGTTTCATTCTGTGAGTTAGACAGCTTGACTAAATGTAGTAATTTCGCCTTACGCGACTTGTTTTTATTTGTTGCACATTTTCTCTCCGTGGCACTGTTCCTGTCTTTGTCGTTGTCTAAAACTTTAACCGACTTTGTCTGACCCGGTCGCTCTTGTCTCTTTATCTCTGCACTTGACTTTGTCTGTCTGTCTGTCTGTCTGTCTGTCTGTCTTTGTCACTATCTGTCTGTCTGTATGGTTGTTTGTGTGTCTGTCTGTCTGGTTGTCTGTCTGTCTGTCTGTCTGTCTGGTTGTCTGTTTGGTTGTCTGTACTGTCTGTCTGTCTGTCTGTCTCTCGCTTGCTCTCTCTGTCTCTTTCTTTCGATCTCTCTCTTTGCCCGAGCAATGTGTGTGTGTGTGTGTGTGTGTGTGTGTGTGTGTGTATGGGGGGGTTGGTGTGTGTGTGTGTGTGTGTGTGTGTGTTTATGTGTGTGCGCGTGCGGACGTACGTGAGTGTGCGCGCGCACGTGTTTGAACATGTTAGTATGTGTGTCAGTGTGTTTGTGTACGTGTTTGTCTGTGTGTTTGTGTTTGTGTGCGCGTGCGTGTGTGTATGTGTGTTAGTGTGTGTGTGTGCGTGCGCGCGCGTGTGTGTGTGTGTGTGTGTGTGTGTGTGTGTGTGAGTGAGTATGTGCTTGCGTGTGAGCGTTGAAGCAGGGCAAACACACGTGTACTGTGACCATAGGGGTAGAAATGATACCATAATTGTAACGTAAATTGTACCTCCCAGTAAAAATGGGCAGCTGACCTGACTTCGGCAATGTCGTTGTCGTAAGCTTCTTTCTTTTTTACATTCTACACCATCATCTTTTCGTAGGATTATTGTTGCGCGGATGCAATGAAGACTCCTCTGGCGGTCATCTTAACGGCATGTTTGCTGCTGGTCATCAACACAGTGTCACAGAGAGGAAGAACTGAAGGTACTGTGCGTGTACTGTGCGCATCCATCCCATTTCTCTTGACTTTCTCTTCGTGAAGGAGTGCTTTGAATCCCTGTGTTTATGAATAGTGTTGATTACGAACAATGATGACTGAATTATAGTGGTTGTGTGTTGTGTGTTGTTGTGTGTTGTTGTTGTTGTTGTTGTTGTTGTTGTTGTGTGTGTGTGTGCGTGTGTGTGTGTGTGTGTGCGAGTGTGTGTGTGTGTGTGTGTGTGTGCGATTGTGCGCGCGTGTCATGTTGCCTTGCGCGTGAGTGAGTGTCTGTGCTTGTGAAAGTGTTACATCCGTCGTCAAGTCGCCCTCGTTTTTTTTTCTGCGCGCCTCTTTGTCCCCGTCTGTGCCACTACCTGTCTAACTATCACCCATGGTTTGAAAGTTTCTTCGAAACATACAGAAAATTAATGTCATCCTTTGGAATTCGTGCAAGGTCTGGACCCTAAAGATGCACATGAACACCGTCCAAAACGTCAACGATCTAAATGGGCACGCCGCAACGTCGGTGGAATTGGGGGCCTGGGCAAGTCTCTTATCTCCCGTCAGAAGTGTCGCTTCTGGCGCTTACGCTGTTGAGGATCCCCAATAGCACAGTCGTCGTCGCCATCAGCGTTGTCGGTGCATGAATGTTGACGGAGTGACTGAATCTGTTCGATGTGAGGACCCTCTGATGAGAGGACACCTCCAATAAAGGACCCTTCGCTTATTTCTTTTTTTGATTTTGTAGTTTTGTTTGCTGTTTTCATGTTTTTGGTGTATTTTTGCTAATTAAAGGCACACTCCTTCCGATGTAAATGATCGGCTTAGCATCCCAGATGTGGCCAGGCTTTTACTTGGGCTTTGTCAATCTCTCCACTTGGACACGTCAAAGAGATTAGCATTCTGACTGATTTGTGTGAGAGTGTGATTGTTGTAATGAATATATTGAGTACGGCAAGGATTGTGCCTTTATGTTTCACAAAATATCTCACGTGAAAGACCACCCAACAATAAATGGGATCTTCTGGCTTGTGCAAAAATGTGTCCTTTAGCCGCAGTCTGGTGTGGAATGTGTTAAGTGAGAAAAAAGAAGAAGAATATATGTGTCGCTGTTGTTGTTGTCTCTTTTTGGGCGGTAGGGTGAGGGTGTTGGTAGGGTAGGGGGAGGTACATGTACACAACGTTCTGAATTGTTGAGGTTGTTAACACACACGCGCACGAACACGCACGCACGCACTCTGGCACGCACTTTCACCGCCTCGCGCGCTTGGATGTCAAATCCTCCTTTATCATGAGTTGTAACACATAACAGCTTTCTTCTCGTCTTCTCCTACTAGTAACCTTACAGACAGACACACACACACACACACACACACACACACACACACACACACACACACACGCTAACACTCACACACACACACACACACACACACGTACACTCACACACACACAAACACACACACACACACACACACACACACATGCTAACACTCACACACACACACACACACACACACACGTACACTCATACACACACACACACACACACACACACAGACAAACACACACACAGACACACATTCACACACACCCAAACACACACACACACACACACACACACACAGAGACAAACACACACACAGACACACATACACACACACACATTCACACACACACACGCACACGCACACACACAGACACTTGACCATTCCTCCCCAGCCCCCCACGCACTTATCCTTTTCACCGTCATACATGTCTTCACATTAAATCTTCATTGTTGTTGTTGCTTGTTTATTTTTTGACAAAATCACACGATTTATAATGAGACTGGGAAGCAAATCCCTCATTAACAAAGTCATACAATCTAGTTTGGAGCAAAGCATGACTAATTTTATGAACCAAAAAACAAGAAAGGTAGGTTGTGTGAACGTTTGTTATTGACAAAACAATACATTCACAGATATTTTGAACCAACGGTCTTTTAAGTGGACAGACAAACAAATATTCACACAAAACTTATCTTGATAGTTCTATCAGTTTCACGTCCACTCGTCAGGAAGCCGAGCTAATGAATTGCTTCCTGACGAGTGGGCGTGAAACTGATAGAACTATCAAGATAAGTTTTGTGTGAATATTTGTTTGTCTGTTCACTTAAAAGACCGTTGGGTCGAAATATCTGTGAATGTATTGTTTTGTTAATAACAAACGTTCCAACAACCTACCTTTCTTGTTTTTTGAATCTGAATTTTGGAATGTTGGCAGTCTCTTTGTTTTTGGATTTAGTTTTATGAACGCATACAAATATCTGTGATTTTGTATCCAACGACGTACCAGGAAGTGGAGGCAGAAGAGTGCTCACTCACAACACGGTTAATTAAGAACAGCTTTCGCCCAATGGAGTCAACCCACACTTGACTGACGCGCTATTGATAAATGAGGCGTGACTTTGAAGTGAGAAAACAGATGTGCTTTTGCAAGTTTTATCATATTAATATCTTAATATATGTCCCTCCAGCCACAAAGGACTGACTTGTGATCCGAGTTTCTCGTTCAATATTTCTACCAGATGTACGTGCAGTGTGTATAAGCGTTGGAAATAGTTGGAACAGGTACGTTAGTTAACAAATTATATTGTTATATCCTACGGTTGCCATGAAAGAAGTACATTGTTTTTATTTTTATTTGTTGCACATTTTCTCTCCGTGACACTTTCCCTGTCTTTGTCGCTGTCTAAAAGAGACACCCACTCTGTCTGTTCCGGTGTTCTTGTCTCTCTATCTCTGCACTTGTCTTTGTCTGTCTTCTGTCTGTCTCTATCTGTCTGTCTCTGTCACTATATGTCTGTCTGTACGTTTGTCTGTCTGTGTATTAGACTGTCTGTCTTTCTGGCTGTCTATCTGCCTGTCTGTCTGTCTGTCTGTCTGTATGTATGTCTCTCGCTCGCTCTCTCTGTCTCTCTCTTTGGAACTCTCTCTTTGCCCGTGCAATGTGTGGGTGCGTGCGTACGTGTGTGTGTGTGTGTGTGTGTGTGTGTGTGTGTGCGTGTGTGCATGCGCACTTGTGTGTGTTCGTGTGCGTGTCTGTGTGTGTGTGTGTCTGTGTGTGTGGGTGCTTGCGTGTGTGTGTTGAAAAAGGGCAAACACACGTGTACTGTGACCATAGGGTAGAAATGATACCATACCTGAAACCTGAATTGAACCTCCCAATAAAAATGGGCAGCTGACCTGAATTCGGCAATGTCGTTGTCGTAAGCTTCTTTCTTTCTTTCTTTCTCTCTTTCTACACCATCATCTTTTCGTAGGATTATTGTTGCACGGGTGCAATGAAGACTCCTCTGGCGGTCATCTTAACGGCATGTTTGCTGCTGGTCATCAACACAGTGTCACAGAGAGGAAGAACTGAAGGTACTGTGCGTGTATTGTGCGCATCCATCCCTTTTCTTTGTACTTTTATTTTTGTGAAGCAGTGCTTTGAATTCCTGTGTTTATGAACAGTGTTGATTGCGAATAATTATTATTGAATTATAGTGTTTGTGTGTGTGTGTGTGTGTGTGTGTGTGTGTGTGTGTGTGTGTGTGTGTGTGTGTGTTTGTGTGTGTGTGTGTGCGGTGGGGTTTGTTGTATGTGTGTGTGTAAGTGTGTTTGTGTGTGTGTGTGTCTGTGTGCGTGTGTGTGAGTGTGTATGCTAGTGTGTGTGTGTTCCTGTTAGTGTGTGTAAGTGTGTGTGTGTGTGTGTGTGTGTGAGCGTGCGTAAGTGTGTGTGTGTGTGTGTGTGTGTACGTGTTAGTGTAATTGTTAGTGTGTGTATGTGTGTGTGTGCGCGCGCGCGCGCGCTTACGAGCTCGTGTCAGTGTTGCCTTACGCGAGTGTCTATGCTTGTGAATGTATAATATCTGTCGTCTGGTCGCCCTCGTTTTTCTCTGCACGCCTCTTTGTCTCTGTCTCTGCCACCACCTGTCTAACTTTCACTCATGGTTTGAAACATACAGAAAATGTCATCCTTTCGAATGTGTGCAAGGTCTGAACCTAAAAGATGCACATGATCTTGAACACCTTGCACGACGTCACTGCTATAAAGTGACACGAGTTAACGTCAGGAGAGGATTTTTGTGGTCGGCAAGGGCCAAGATTCTTATCTCCCGTGAGAAGTGTCGCGGCTGGTGACGCTGAAGGGGATCCCGGATAGCACAGTCATCGTCGCCATCAGCGGTGTTTGGTGCACACATGTTGATGGAGTGGATGAATTTGTTCGATGTGAAAGCCCTCTGATGAGAGGACACCTCAAATAAAGGACCCTTCGCGTATTTCTTTTTTTATTTTTTATTTTTGTTTTTGGTGTATTTTTGTTAATTAAAGGCACACTCCTTCCGATGTAAATGATCGGCTTAGCATCCCAGATGTGGCCAGGCTTTTACATGGGCTATGTCAATCTCTCCACTTGGACACGTCAAAGAGATTAGCATTCTGACTGATTTGTTCGAGAGTGTGATTTTTGTAATGAATATATTGAGTACGGCAAGGATTGTGCCTTTATGCTTCACAAAATATCTCACGTGAAAGACCACCCAACAATAAATGGGATCTTCTGGCTTGTGCAAAAATGTGTCCTTTAGCCGCAGTCTGGTGTGGAATGTGTTAAGTGAGAAAAAGGAAGAAGATTCCATTTCACGTAGTTTAGCCGAAACTACAGGAAATGTGAGAGAGCGCATGTCCGGAAGAGCCATATCCGTATTTCCGGCGCCATTAGCGCACGTCTGAAACCGATGCTCCGCTGTTTTCGGTTGTTTATCGTGATTCATCTTGGTTTACGATCGAATTTTTCGGTCTCAAAGTACATCTTTCGATTCCGCGAACCTTGCTGCGTTGTTCTTTCAAAGAATTTGGAATGGAGAGCGAAGAAAACTTGCTCAAATCCGATTCCGAGGGTGAAGACGCTTCCCCTCCATGCTCACAGAGACCCCAGAAAAACATGGTTGAAATCACAAAAGTGAAACAAAAAGAAAAACCTCGACCCGAGGTAGTACAATTACCGACAAAGGATTGGGATGACATGAAAAAGCAGAATGAACGAATCCTGCGTGCACTAAAGAAATGGGATGCAGAAGAAGGGGAAATTATGGAAGACGAAGATTCAGAATGTGTTCAACTTCGGAGTAGTTCCCCTTTGAAGAAGAAAAGACGCAGAGAAGAAGACAGTACCGTATCTTTTTTGGTGGACAATTCTGATGAAGATTTGGACTACCAAATTGAAAATCTTACTCGTGTGAGATCTTGTGGCGATCAGACAGAGAATCGCAGTGATGAAAATGCTGAAAGTGACACACTGACAGGGATTCAGCAAGATTATGAGGCTGATGAGGAGCTTGGCGATGATATTTCGGAACAGCTAGCCAAAATAGTCAACATGATGGCAAAAGGCAAAATGAACGAAGCAAAAATGAAAGACAAGATTTCGGAACACAAGCGCCCGAAAAACGTCGAACTAAAAGTTCCTCGAGTGAACCATGAAGTGTGGGACACAATGGACCATAACCAGAAAAGTGCAGATTTGCGTACTCAAAGAATTCAACACATTTTGCTTACAGCAGTGAACGCTCTTGTGTGTGCAGCGAACGAGTGTGTTGGGAAAACAAACATTGATGTGAAAAAACAAATGAAATCTCTGACCGATTCAATGGGGCTCATTCTCAAAGCGACTCACGAAATGTCAATGGACAGAAGAGTGTCGATTATGTCCGCACCGCAATTCAACAAGAAATACAAGAAACTCGTTTCTTCAGAAATCCCAGTGACAACAGAACTGTTTGGGGATGATTTGCGATCTGTGTTCGCCTCCATTGATTCGTCGTCCAAGCTTGGCATGGCAATCACTCGGTCATCAAGGGGAGACAAGTTTTTTCCATTCAGAGGAGGCAGGACAAAAAACTGGGACTACGACCAGAGAAGAGGCCGAGGCTGGACACGCGGCCGAGCAAGAGGTTACTATCCACGCTACCGGGGGAGAAGCTTCCGAGGGCAGAACAACACGACATTCAAATCGGCATAAATGAGGATGCACAGCCAGACCTGACCGGTAAGGTACGCTATCCAATAAACAAAAGTGTTCAGATACCATTTATTGCGGGTAGAATACAATACTTTATTGAAGAATGGAGAAAGCTGACATCAGATCCGTTTATTTTGAAAATGGTGACAGGGGCTGAAATTCCACTGAGGGATTTATCAGAATTAGAAGTAGGAAAAGTGCCTACAACTCAAATCAAAGGTTATCAATTTTCTGAGATGGACAATGAAGTTCAGAAGTTACTGAAAATGAAAGTAATCGAAAAATGTGAAAGTGAAGATGGAGAAATAATATCCCCTGTATTCCTGGTGATGAAACCAGATGGAACATATCGAATGATTCTAAACCTGAAAGAGTTTAATCAGTCAGTGACGTATGAGCACTTCAAAATGGAAAATCTGACGTCAGCTATACGGCTTATGAGAAAAGGGTGTTACATGGCTTCAGTTGACTTGAGGCATGCATATTATTCTGTCTCAATCAAGCCAGATTTCAGGAAATTTTTGAAATTCATTTGGAGAGAACAGTTGTATGAATACACCTGCTTCCCAAACGGGTTGTGTAACTGCCCAAGATATTTCACTAAGTTACTGAAACCAGTGTATGCTTGTCTGAGAAAAAGGGGCTTTTTGTCAGCATCATTCATTGATGATTGCTATCTTCAGGGACAAACTTATGAGAGTTGTCTGCAGAATGTTCAGGAAACAGTACACTTGTTTGAAGCCCTTGGATTTGTCATCCATGAAGAAAAGTCAGAACTTACCCCACTCAAAAAGATAAAGTATCTGGGGTTTTGGCTAGATTCAGAAAATATGTCTGTCTGTCTGACTGAAGAGAAAATTCAGAAACTGAAAAATACTTGCAGAAGTGTAAAAAACAGGAAAAGGATTACCATTCGGGAGCTAGCGCAAGTGATTGGTCAGCTTGTTGCTTCATTCCCAGCTGTGCTTTGGGGTCAGTTGTTCTATAGACAACTCGATAAGGTTAAGGTTGAAGCATTGAAAGTGAAAAAAGGGGATTTTGATGCATTGGTAGTTATATCAAAAGAAGCTGAAGAAGAGCTAGACTGGTGGCTACAGAACATAGATTCAGCTTTTTTCCCCATAGAAAGATCTGAACCTGAAATGGTAATAACAACAGATGCCTCCACTTTGGGTTGGGGTGCAGTTTGCCACCCAAAGCAAACAGGTGGCCGTTGGTCTGTTTTAGAAAGAAACAACAATATCAATGTTCTAGAGCTGATGGCGATTGAGCATGCTCTGAAAAGCTTTAGTAAGGATATTGATGGTAAACATATCAAAGTGCTGACAGACAACTCATGTGCGGTGTCATACATTGAAAAAATGGGTGGTTCACATTCTGCAGATTGAAATGATGTAGCAAAAAGAATCTGGATCTGGTGTAAAGACAGGAATATTTGGCTGACAGTAGCTCACATTCCTGGCAAGCTAAATACACAAGCTGATGCTCGGTCCAGAAAATTCAATGATAATACAGAATGGATGCTGGACAGACAGATTTTCAAAAGAATCTGTGAGCTAGTTGGAAAACCTGAAATTGATCTTTTTGCATCAAGACTAAATCGCCAGTTGGCAACTTTTGTGTCTTGGCAACCAGATCCAGAATCGTTTGCAGTGGATGCATTTAAGATGAGTTGGACTAACTGGTTCTTTTATGCTTTTCCGCCATTCAGCCTGATTCAGAGGGTCCTGGTCAAACTGGAGAAGGACAACGCAGAAGGGGTTGTCATAGTCCCAGACTGGCCTACAGCAACTTGGTATCCTCAACTATTGCGGCTCCTCGTCAGGAAACCTCTTCTGCTACCCAAGGGGAGGACTGTTCTACGTCTGGCCCACGCGCAGACACCACATCCTCTGCACAGCAAGCTTCAGTTGATGGCAGTGATGTTATCAGGGATGCAGTTGAAGCACAAGGAATTCATGGACAAGCTTGCAGCATCATCTGTGCATCATGGAGGGAAAGGACACACAGACAGTATTCCAGCTACTTGTCACGGTGGAAAGTTTTCTGTGTTGAACGGAACTGTGATCCATTTCATGCATCTGTAAAGCAAGTTTTGGAATTTTTGACTGGGCTGTTTAGCCTTGGATTAGGCTACAGTGCTATTAACACAGCCAGGAGTGCTATTTCTGCTGTAGTACAAACAGATGGCAACAAGAAAATGGGAGAACACCCATTAATATGTCGTTTTGTAAGAGGTGTGTTTCAGCTGAGAACACCATTGCCCAGCCAAAAGAACACTTGGGATGTGGCTGTGCTATTGGATTTTTTCAGAAATAGTGAGGACAATAGCAAACTCTCCTTGAAAGAAATAACATTAAAATTGTGTGCTTTACTTTTGATTGTTTCGGCACAGAGAGTGCAGACAATTCATTTATTGAAACTATCATGTGTTCAGTTTTTAAATCAGGGATCATGCAAGATTCATGTAGTTGATAAACTCAAGCATAGTAGACCTGGTTATCACCAAGCGCCAATACATCTCCAAAAGTATGAGGAGGAAAAACAACTGTGTGTTGTAAGCTGTTTAAAAGAATACATTGCAAGGACTGCAGTGGTGCGTGGAGACTGTGACAAACTTATTTTGTGTTATGGACGGCCACATGGGCCAGCATCGAAGGATTCGATAGCTCGTTGGATGAAAGAAGTTTTGGGGTCAGCTGGTGTCCAAGGGTTCACTGCTCATAGCTTTAGAAGTGCTTCCTCATCAGCTATGTTAAAAACTGGTGTATGTATTGATGACATATTAAAATCAGCAGGCTGGTCGAATGCTAAAACTTTCCAGCGATTTTACAATCGACCAATAGTCGATGATTCGCAAAGAGCAGAAAGCCAAAAAGTTCAGAGTACCATGTGGAAATTCATGGGCAGGTCAAGTTGTAAGAACTACAAGTAGGCACTTCACTGAAGAAGACAATGGTAGACTGCTAGGAAAGCAGTAAGACTATTATTATCACTGTGGCGAAAGTCTTCATAACTGAAACAATGCATAGATAATGCACTGTAACATGTTTTTGAATAATCAAAGATGCATAGATAATGCACTTAAAACCCAGGCATAGATAATGCACTGGAAAATGTTGAAAATAAAAAAGGCATAATGCACTAAAAACAAAGTTGATGGTGTGGTCTTAGGGATTTTGATGTGAAAGTGAGAAAATGAGGTATGACTGTGAGAAACGTTTGAAAAAACATACTTTGAAGTCTCACATTTCCTGTAGTTTCGGCTAAACTACGTGAAATGGAATTAGTAACTTAAACGAGTACTGACCTTGGGAAGACGAAGTTTGAGTGGAATTCCATGAATGTAGTTTACCGGAACGGAAGGATATGTGCCCTTCCCTAGCCTAAGTTACCCGCCCAAGAATATATGAAAATGTTTTTCCAAACTTGTTAATTTTCAGATCATCACGGTTGTTATTTATATTTTTTTTTTACAACAAACTAGATGATCTGTGCGTTAAAATATGGCTTTTCCGGGCATGCGCTCTCCCATATCCTTCTGTTCCGGCAAACTACATTCATGGAATTCCACTCAAACTTCGTCTTCCCAAGGTCAGTACTCGTTTAAGTTACTAATTATATGTGTCGCTGTTGTTGTTGTCTTTTTTGGGGCGGTAGGGTGAGGGTGTTGGTAGGGTAGGCGGAGGTACATGTACACAACGTTCTAAATTGTTGAGGTTGTTAACACACACGCGCACGAACACGCACGCACGCACTCTGGCACGCACTTTCACCGCCTCGCACGCTTGGATGTCAAATCCTCCTAACATGAGTTGTAACACATAACAGCTTTCTTCTCGTCTTCTCCTACTAGTAACCTTACAGACACACACACACACACACACACACACACACACACACACGCTAACACTCACACACACACAGACACACACACACACACGCTAACACTCACACACACACAGTAACACACACGCTAACACTCACACACACACACATACACACACACACACACATACACACATACACACACACACACACACACACACACACACACGCTAACACTCACACACACGCTAACACTCACACACACACACACACACACACACATGCTAACACTCACACAAACACACACACACACAAACACACACACGTACACA
>NC_090245.1:18978173-18983173 GCF_037325665.1 Littorina saxatilis
TTTGAAGTGATACCCAAGTTTTATCATATTAATATCTTAATATATGTCCCTCCAGCCACAAAGGACTGACTGTGATCCGAGTTTCTCGTTCAATATTTCTACCAGATGTACGTGCAGTGTGTGTAAGCGTTGGAAATAGTTGGAACAGGTACGTTAGTTAACAAATTATATTGTTATATCCTACGGTTGCCATGAAAGAAGTACATTGTTTTTATTTTTATTTGTTGCAAATTTTCTATCCGTGGCACTGTCCTTGTATTTGTCGCTGTCTAAAAGAAACACCGACTCTGTCTGTTCCGGTCGCTCTTGTCTCTTTATCTCTGCACTTGTCTTTGTCTGTCTTCTGTCTGTCTCTATCTGTCTGTCTGTACGTTTGTCTGTCTGTGTGTTAGACTGTCTGTCTTTCTAGCTGTCTATCTGTCTGACTGTCTGTCTGTCTGTCTGTCTGTATGTCTCTCGCTCGCTCTCTCTGTCTCTCTCTTTCGATCTCTCTCTTTGCCCGTGCAATGTGTGCGTGCGTACGTGTGTGTGTGTGTGTGTACAGTATGTGAGTGTGTGTGTATGTGAGTGTGTGAGTGCGTGTGTGCGTGCGCGCTTGTGTGTGTTCGTGTGCGTGTGTGTGTGTGTGTGTGTATGTGTGTGTCTGTGTCTGTGTGTGTGGGTGCTTGCGTGTGTGTGTTGAAAAAGGGCAAACATACGTGTACTGTGACCATAGGGGTAGAAATGATACCATACCTGAAACCTGAAGTGTACCTCTCAGTACAAAATGGGCAGCTGACCTGAATTCGGCAATGTCGTTGTCGTAAGCTTCTTTCTTTCTTTCTTTCTCTCTTTCTACACCATCATCTTTTCGTAGGATTATTGTTGCACGGGTGCAATGAAGACTCCTCTGGCGGTCATCTTAACGGCATGTTTGCTGCTGGTCATCAACACAGTGTCACAGAGAGGAAGAACTGAAGGTACTGTATGCGTACTGTACGCATCCATCCCTTTTCTTTGTACTTTCATTTTTGTGAGGCAGTGCTTTGAATCCCTGTGTATATGAACAGTGTTGATTGCGAATAAGTATTATTGAATAATAGTGTTTGTGTGTGTGTGTGTGTGTGAGTGTTCTTGTAAGTGTATGTGTGTGTGTGTGTGTGTGTGTGTGTGTGTGTGGGTGTGTGTGTGTGTGTGGTGGGGTTTGTTGTGTGTGTGTGTGTGTAAGCATGCGTAAGTGTGTGTGTACGTGTCAGTGTACTTGTTAGTGTGTATGTGTGTGTGTGTGTGTGTGTGTGTGTGTGTGCGTATTCTTGTTAGTGTGTGTGTGTATGTGTGTGTGTGTGGGTGGGTGGTGTGTATGTGTGTGAGTGTTCTTGTTAGTGTGTGTGTGTATGTGTGTGTGTGTGTGTGTGTGTGTAAGCGTGCGTAAGTGTGTGTGTACGTGTCAGTGTACTTGTTAGTGTGTGTGTGTGTGTGTGTTCTTGTTAGTGTGTGTGTGTGTGAGGGGGTGGTGTGTGTGTGTGAGTGTTCTTGTTAGTATGTGTGTGTGTGTCTGTGTGTGTGTGTGTATGTGTGTGTGTGTGTGTAAACGTGCGTAAGTGTGTGTTTACGTGTCAGTGCGCTTGTTAGTGTGTATGTGTGTGTGTGTGTATGTGTGTGTGTGTGTGTGTTTGACTGTACGTGTACGTGTTAGTGTGTGTGTGCGTGTGTGTTTGACTGTACGTGTACGTGTTAGTGTGTGTGTGTGTGTGTGTGTGTGTGTGTGTGAGTGAGTGTGTGTGTGTGTGTGTGTGTGTGTGTGCGCGCGCTTGCGAGCTCGTGTCAGTGTTGCATTACGCGCGAGCGAGTGTCTGTGCTTGTGAATGTATTATATCTGTCGTCAAGTCGCCCTAGTATTTCTCTGCACTCCTCTTTGTCTCTGTCTCTGCCACCACCTGTCTAACTTTCACTCATGGTTTGAAACATACAGAAAATGTCATCGTTTCGAATGTGTGCAAGGTTTGAACCCAAAAGATGGACATAAACACCTTGCACGACGTCAATGCTATAAAGTGGCACTCGTCAACAGCCGGAGAGGATGGTTGGGCATGGGCAAGACTCTTATCTCCCGCCAGAAGTGTCGCGTCTGGTGACGCTGATGGGGATCCCGGATAGCACAGTCGCCATCATCGTTGTCGGTACATAAATGTTGATGGAGTGGATGAATTTGTTCGATGTGAAAGCCCTCTGATGAGAGGACACCTCAAATAAAGGACCCTTCGCGTATTTCTTTTTTTATTTTTTATTTTTGTTTTTGGTGTATTTTTGTTTGCTGTTTTCATGTTTTTGGTGTATTTTTGTTAATTAAAGGCACACTCCTTCCGATGTAAATGATCGGCTTAGCATCCCAGATGTGGCCAGGCTTTTACATGAGCTTTGTCAATCTCTCCACTTGGACATGTCAAAGAGATTAGCATTCTGACTGATTTGTTCGAGAGTGTGATTTTTGTAATGAATATATTGAGTACGGCAAGGATTGTGCCTTTATGTTGAACAAAATATTTCACTGGTGTGGAATGTGTTAAGTGAGAAAAAAGAAGAAGAATGTATGTGTCACTGTTGTTTGGTGGTGGTTGGTTAGGGGGAGGTACATGTAAACAACGTTCTAAATTGTTGTAGGTTGTTAACACACACGTGCACAGACACGAACGCACGCACTCCGACACGCACGTACACCGGCTCGGCCGCTTGCATGGCAGGTCTTCCTTTACAATGAATCATAACACATAGCAGCTTTCTTTTGTCTTCTCCTACATGTAACCTTCAGACATTTAGATGGGGTAAGATCAGCCTTCCACTTTAACACATTCAACTGATCTATGGGCGGGCTGATTCCTGTTCAGATTGCGATTCAGTCGTTCGCAAAATCAGTTTAACCCACTGTTCCAATGTCAGACATTTGTTCGGAAACACAGTTCATAGTACGCACAGCGAGCAGCTGGTCTATACATTTATAGGTTTGTGTCCAGTTGGAAGAACGCTCTTATTCCTAGTAAATAACAGCATGCATATCTATACACAAAACAAAACAAAACACGAGAGAAAACAGTATCTTCAAGGGTAGGAGTCGTTTACATTAAAAAGTTCATAAATATTTATGAGCGAGCCTATGGGCAAATCCGCATACAGTACAAGTCTGGTCAGTTGTAACTCGGTGTCGTTGGTACATAGATTAAGGTGATAAGTTACTTGAAAGGACGTCGACATTCTTGTTGCCTCAAACGGGTTTCAAATCGCAACATAAGCTGGACTGTTCGATTTGGGGTTTGCAATTATTTTACCCCACATCAGAAATACTTTGAAGTAAGTGTAACTGAATTGGAACGTTTAATTATTCAATATTAAAACACTGTGTTTGGGTATCTTTTGCAGACTGGAATGTGTCTTTGTTTTCAACGAACGACCTTATTCATGTCAGAGCTTGGCAAGGACATCTGTATCGGTTCTTTAAGGCACAGCTAGCCCTTCCCGTAAAAAAAGGTTTGCACTCAGATCTGCCTATGCTTTTACATGGGATTAGACCACCTCTCCACTTGGAACTATACCCAAAATTAACATCATGACTGCTTTTTGTGTAGAGTGGGATTGTTTTTTAAACGAATTAATTTTATAGATTGGTGTCCGTTAAGAAATTCATTTATTACAAATATACCCCTTCACTGGAAGCAGTCCTGAAGGCAGTTGAATGTTGGTCTGTGTCCAAGCAGCCTTATCTGGTCTGTGTCCAAGCAGCCTTATCTGGTCTGTGTCCAAGCAGCCTTATCTGGTCTGTGTCCAAGCAGCCTTATCTGGTCTGTGTCCAAGCAGCCTTATCTGGTCTGTGTCCAAGCAGCCTTATCTGGTCTGTGTCCAAGCAGCCTTATCTGGTCTGTGTCCAAGCAGCCTTATCTGGTCTGTGTCCAAGCAGCCTTATCTGGTCTGTGTCCAAGCAGCCTTATCTGGTCTGTGTCCAAGCAGCCTTATCTGGTCTGTGTCCAAGCAGCCTTATCTGGTCTGTGTCCAAGCAGCCTTATCTGGTCTGTGTCCAAGCAGCCTTATCTGGTCTGTGTCCAAGCAGCCTTATCGCATGTAAAAGCATGTCCTGATCTAATGCAATGAGCAGGTCTGTTTTCACAGAAAGGACCGCGCCTCTTAATGGCGGAGTCACACCAAGACCACGCACGGCCAGCGCCCTGAAAATATCGCGACAAATTGCGATTTTGGCCAGTGCGTTGTCGTTCGCTGGCTGTGCGTCAATATGCGTTACTCGTTCGTCGAGCGCGCAAGACCAACGCTACGCAGTCGTTGTCATTCGCTGTGTGCGTTGGGATTTTTTGAGCATGCACAAAAATGTGCTTCTACAAAACCGCGGTCACACAACGACGCACTGGTCATTATTTTCCATTTTTGATTCATTTTCAGTGCGCTGGCCGTGCGTTGTCTTGGTGTGACTCCGCCATAACAGGGAGTAATTTGTCGCGAACGGCTTGCCATATTCTTTGTGGGTCAACATCGGGTGGGACAAACACAACAGCACGACATGGGATCCTGAGTTCAGTGAGAATGTCCTCGGAATAGTTCGCATTCCGGTTCCGACTCAACTGTTCCAAGATCTGTACTTAATTCTCGCTCTGACATGCATACAGGCACATGAAATAAATATGTTGTGCTTAGTGGGCCGAAGTCGAGAGGGAAAAACAACAACATGCACAACATGACATTGTTGTTGAGAGCGCGGGAACTTGGAACTGTTGTGTAAAATACATTGTGAAACAACAGTAAAATGAACACGTAGTGCAAAATAATAAATTGATGAATACAAAAAAGGGATTACATACTAAATTTAAAAAATGTTCGGATACTAAATAAAGTTTTACTAACACATATAGAATCAAATGTGTGCGACGTTTGACACAGACAAAAACATAAACCTGAATCGGTTCGGCTTGACCATTCCCGGTTCTACATTTAACTGCTGTAAGTGCTGATTCCGAATATAT
>NC_090245.1:18988173-18998173 GCF_037325665.1 Littorina saxatilis
ATAAACTAAGTAATAGATAATTTGCTGTTTCAAATACGTGATTACAGGACGGTAAATATTAAATTAATCATTTAAAAAAAACAACTAAATTCTTTCATAATGTGCTTAATACAATACACTACATTTAAAAACATTCGCTTCTTGGTTGATTAAAAGAAATCTTTAAATTTGAGAGCGTTTGAATTCCTTCGAAAATACACAAGTACCATTGAAGCTTTAACTCGATATCAAGTATCGAAGGAAGAAGGAACAAGCGACGGGACAAGCAAAAAGAGAATGAAAAAAAAATACATAAAGAAGAAAAGAATAGAGAACAAAAAAGAGAGAGGAAGAAAAGAGAAAGAGAGAAAAAGGAAAAAAGAAAGAGAGAAGAGAAGGGATGAGAGTGAGGAGAAAGAGAAAGAGAAGAAGAGGATAGAGAAAAGAAAACAAAAAGAAGAGAAAATGAAAGAAGAAGAAAAGAGAAAGAAGAAGAGGTAGAAGAAAAGAGAAGAGAGAGAGAAAATATAAGAAACAACAACACTGCAGTCCTCAAAAGCAGCGTTCTAAACGTTATGAAAAAAAAAGTATCAAGAAGGATGTAGTTTTGTGCCCACACCTTTCTCCTATATTTAACGTGTGACTTACACACCTCTCTGAATAGCACTGATGTCATTGACTATTATTATTTTGGGTTTTCACGATGACGCTACTGAGGGCAGGAGCATTTAACCGTAACGACGGTAGAGTTTAGACCACAAATAGTATTAGAGCTTTCGGCGGATATAGTTTGTTCATCGTCTCGTAAGGTATGTTTACATGGTTATATTGCTTGGTTTACAGAAAATAGCTATAAGTAAGTACTGCGTTCGCGCGCTACGCGGAGACGAGCGTGACCCGTCTCGGTTTTTTTGATGTGGTTACTCGAGACTATCTTAATAATATGCTCTCGGCGATGACTGTTTTTTGTGTGTAAATCTGTTACTTTGATGCCGACAGCTTGACTAAATGTTGGTATATCGCTTCACGTGACTTGTTGTTTTACATTTCAGGCAGTGGTGACTAAATGTTTTTTTGATTCTAAATGTGACATTTAAAACGGACTAGTGTACATGAGCGGAGAGAGCTGACCACTCACACATTCAACACATTGCGATATAAAACAGCTAATACTCTAATTGTTGCATTTAGCAGTGTTGTACCTATCTTTCCAGCGCGAACACACAATATCAGCAACATCTGGAAGTATGTATGTGCGTCCTCTAGACCACCTTCAACAAGTGGGAGAAATGAACTGGCTGCAGTGATTAACTGATTGTCTCTTATACCCACTCATATGGATCTATCTGACGAGGTACGGATATATATCCGCTCAGGCTGTTAGGTTCAGTTGCTTCCTGTAACGTCGATCTAACGCCTGCATTCCAGCGTGTTGATACACAGTTTCTACACAGTTACTACAATTCTGAGTTACCTGCTGCAGCACAGCTGGTCTCGGCTAAAAAAAACTTGGTCAACATAGGTGGGGTAGAAAGTGTTAACAAAGAAGTTCCTGAGATTAACATATAACGACAATTAACCAAGCCATCTGGTTAGTGCTCAAGCTCAGTTTCTACATGACATCCGATCTTTACTTCCACGTTTCTAATTTCATTCTTCTCCCGTCTGTTTTGGGTTAAATTCTTGCTTTTTCATCTGTGCTTCAATTAATAATTTCATCGATCCAGTGTGAAAGGATGAAGTGTCCGGCTGTTTGAAAAGATGTTCCCAAGGACCCAAAGCCCTACCCCTAAAAATAGGCTAGGACTTGCTGTCCTAGGAACATTTGTCCGCTGAAAGTCTAGGAAAATTTGTCCGGCTAGGGACTATCGTACCCACGGGCTCCCATTTCTAGGAATGAAAGTCCGAAGTACTCTTTTTACCAGCGGATAACTTTTCCTTGTACACCAGTACAAACAAATCTTATTTATATTTCAAGTATTTTCACCAGCGCAGCGGGTTGAATTATGTTATTTTGAAGTAAGGCAGGCATTCTAAAGTGATCTGTGATAGCCTCTTCTCAGCTTCATTATTAGGCGCCCAGGCTTCTAAATGTGGACCAGTTGTCGATTTTTTCTGTTTCTAGTTTTTGCCGAATTTCTATCAAAGCTTAATAGTTCTCTCCGCTCAGGCTCAGCGGTTAACTGAACACATTTAGTCAAGATCAACACCACAAACCAGTTATCGCGGAGACTACATTGAGATAGACCGAAGACCGAGACGGATCACGCTCGCCTCCGCGAAGCACGCTTCCGTGGTACTTACTGAACCTATTTTCTTTCATTCTGAGCACATTTGTAGAGTAAACATGACATATCTATATTTTTTTTAAATTCAGGACAAGATGAGAAATACAATGCAATCAATTTTTTATCTGTTTCTGAAAATTCGATTTTAATGACAACTTTAATGAGCAAACTAATTAACTAATTTTTAAGCTTCCAAGCTGAAATGCAATCCCATAGTCCGGACTTCGTAAAATATTGCTTAACCAAAATGTCAAGCAGTTTGGTTGAAAAATAAGAGCGTGACAGTGCCGCCTCAACTTTCACAAAAAAATCGGATATGACGTCATCAAAAACAGTTATCAAAAGAATGAAAAAACAAGTCTGGGGATATTATTCTCTCATGTAAAGTTCCATGAAGATCGGTCCAGTAGTTTTCTCGGAATCACTTTATACGTATACACACACACATACACACACTCATACACCATGACCCTCTTTTCGATTCCCCAAAACTTGACGAATGTAAAAACAAGCTAGTTATTAGTATGAAACAAAAAGTGGTCCAAATTCGGGACCCTTCCCCTGTCGTTGTATCATTGGCAATTTACTACTTTGTGCAGGTTAACTATCGGCGGTGGAAGCACTCGTCGCGATATAACCTTCGTGGTTGAAAACGACGTTAAACACCAAATAAAGAAAGAAAGAAAAGAAAGGTGGAAGCAATGAAGACCCATGTTGTCGTTGTCCTGGTGGCTTGTCTGCTGTTGTTCTTCATCACAGTTTCCCAAAGCAGGGGTGAGAAAACAGGTACATGTGTTTTCTTGTTGACTATTGTTCGATTGATTGGTTGAATGAACTTGTCTTCTCTTAACTGTAGCTTAGGTTGCCGACTTACACTTTCCTGTTATCGTTTTCACATTTAATCAAGTTTTGTTGTTGTTGTTGGTGGTGTCGTTGTTGATGATGTTGTTCTTGTTGTGGATGGTGTTGTTCTTGTTGTTATTATTGTTGTTCAGCTTTTTAGTTATCTTCAATTTTGATTAGCTTCTTTCACATTTGCTGGTTTTCCAGCTGCCGCAGGAAGGGACGCGGATGTGCCTGTCATAAGACGCAAACGGGCTTTGATCGACGGGATGAGGATAATTTGGAAAAGTCGGAAAAGTCGGAAAAGTCACGTAAAGACGCGAGTCATAATTTCCCGTCAAAAATGCGTCATATTGTGGGGACGTCGACACTGCTGGCGGGTTTAGCGGCGGTGTCGTCTTCGTCGTCGTCGTCGTCGTCGTCGTCGTTGTTACTCCCCCCCCCCTCCACACATCCCACCCCACACACTCGCCCATCTAAGCAAGAAAACAATTTACCCTTTGCCATTTTATATAAGACATTGGATTGCCGCAAACTGTATTCGTGTAATGCTCTGTACCTTTTTTAGAGGGGGAATCGTGGTGTATGTGTGTGTGTGCGTGTGTGTGTGCGTGCGTGCGTGCGTGCGTGTGTGTAGAGCGATTCAGACCAAACTACTGGACCGATCTTTATGAAATTTGACATGAGAGTTCCTGGGATTGATATCCCCGAACGTATTTTTCTTTTTTTTTGATAAATGTCTTTGATGACGTCATATCCGGCTTTTCGTGAAAGTTGAGGCGGCACTGTCACGCTCTCATTTTTCAACCAAATTCGCTGGACATAAACAATAATCTCATATGGGCAGTTTGACCTAAAAGGTATACCTTATAGACAGCTGTACTATTCGTACAGACGGAACACACGGGAATAACGAAGACATGGGAACTAAAAGACGACGGACAAGACTGTAAGTGATGTGAGAAGTGAATGAAGGTAGATAGGTATTCTCAGAAAATGACTCGTTACAGTGTGTGTGTGTGTGTGTGTGTGTGTGTGTGTGTGTGTGTGTGTGTGAGTGTGTGTGTGTGTGTGTGTGTGCGTGTGTGTGTGTGTGTGTGTGTGTGTGTGTTGAATTGAGATTGTCAAATGTTGATTTTACATGACTTATATGGGCGGTTTTAAAAAAAGTAAGACTTTTGAAGCAGATGAATTTTTCAAAATGACTTCAATCAAAGCACCTTTCTTGTCAGCTAGAATGGTTAAGGAAACATAAGTATTCAAACACTAAATAGGCAGTCCTTGACTAAACAAAAAGGATAGAAAACATTAATTAAAATAAAATTAACGAGAAAATGTCACTGGTGTTACCGTCTTTTGATTTTTTTTCATCAGGTATAATTAGGTGATATCACATTGTTTTGAAGATTAATTGAAGAAACTGAAGATGATCTTCCAACTGATCAGGATTGAACATCTATTGCTGGTTAAAAATATCAGGTTTATGGGCATCAAAGTGCCTTTTGCTATTTTTGTTTGTTTTTGGGGTAATGTCAACCCAACAAGGGGCATGAAGAAGTGGGAACATTTTCAAAATTATTTGTATGTGTATGCTTTGGACTTAAAGGCACAAAACCATGGCACGGTACTGACTTAAATGCGAGATGAATTATGAAAAAAACTAAAAAAATATCATGGTAACACCAGTGACAGTCGGTAACACCAGTGACAGTTATCAAACGAAAATTCAATGTATTATTTGCTGGAAATAAAACATTTGTCAGTATCAACATTCATAATGAACTTGAAACCCAAAATGTTTGGATGAAGAAGTGAAATTATTATAGCTTTAAAACTTTACAGGTAAAAGCATTGTAGGTAATAGTAAAACAAAGAAATTTGGTGACACCAGTGACATACTTTATCATGTTTTAATTTTATAATGTCAATTTCAATAACAAAAACGCTCATCATTCATGCACATATTAAACTGAACACCACATATTGTTCTGAGCAGATTTAAGGATAAATGTAAAAATCTTGTACTACAAAGGTAACAAAACTTGACATGGTAACACCAGTGACAGTTGGTAACACCAGTGACATATTGATATACATTTTTTATTTCATTTTGATAACTTGACACAAAAGAACTTAATATGTGCACTTGCATTTTTCACATGCCCCTTGGAGATTTGAAATAACCTTGCCCTACTCTTTTGTGTAAAATACACCGATAAAACCCGTCAAATGTCACTGGTGTTACCATTCCGTCACTGGGGTTACCCTAAGCATGGTAACCCCAGTGACGGTAACACCAGTGACAAACTGGATGTTAACAAATAATGACTGCTCCCCCAAACAGGCTAGATCCAAAGTTCTGACGTCACATGAAAGTGGTTCACACATACCACTAACTGATACTATCAGTTTATCTTCTGTGTCTGTTTTATAGCAACTGTACCCAGTAACACAAGTGACAGTATTTACAAACATATCCTTACCTGCTACCCTTCCAAAGACTTGTAAATGGTCCACAGCTTACAGTTTCAGCTTTCTCTGCATACATGTGATGGAGGAAAAAGGGAAGAAACTCTCGGTGGTTTTGAGATGGAAGGTACTAAGGGGGAGGGAATCATTGTTTTCCACCAAATTTGTGTGATGGTAACACCAGTGACATAAAACTGAGGGACATGACTTTTTTCATATTTAATTTATTTTTTCCCTAATTATGTAGGCAATAAGCGTTAAATGCATTTTGACATATAAAGTTCATATCTGAATAAAATTGAAAATCATTTTTTTGATAGTCTGGAATTTTTTCCCTGAAATTTATGGACAGTCAAAATTGTGCAAGCTCTACCGGGGACAGGTATTTTTAGCCACACCCTCAATATTGTATGTACAAAAGTATAAAGCCAATGCAAATATTGAAAAAAAATCATATCCCAGTCCGTCTACAATGATTGGTCTTCACATTAAAACAGTTTACAAGGAGAAAATTAATACCCCTAACTTTAGTCGTAAGACATGTTCAAAGTACCGGGACAAGAAAAGTCTTACTTTTTTTAAAACCGCCCATATGCCTTGTGTATCTATTTGCATCGTTTTGTCTATAAGTGGCTGATGTGTTGTTGTAAGTTTATTGTTACTTTATTTGACTAGAGTATAATATTATATGTTTTTGATGTTTTATTTATTCAAAGTTAATATGTAAAGCACAGCTTACTATAGTTCGCGCTATACAAGCAGCTGTCATTATCATTATTAAATGTTATGATTGTCATGATACTCACAGTTCGAGCGGGTATTACACCGCGCAAATGTTATGAATGTCATAATATTGATATTTCCATATGTGTGTGCTGGTCTGTATTGCTCAAACTGACACGGTATCGTGCAAATGTCTTAAATCATTGTTTAAGTAAATCTTCTTTGAATTGAGACTGCTTTTTTTGCAGAGTTTTGTGCAATGAGGGAAAATTATAGTGCAACGATATTTGTAACGGCATACTGTTTTTATGTTTACTTTTCCAAACGGAATATGTGTGTGTCAGGTGGGGTTTTTTTTATTGTGAAGAGAAATTATGCTCGTACAGTAGGCGAATTCCGTAAATAACTCCGTCGGGTTTGTTTGGGTTGTGGAAGAGTGAATACCCTTTCTTTTTACTCGGACCAACACTTGAGGGGCCAATCACTGTCCTCCTATCTACGTGTTTCCGACACACCCCTAGTGTGTGTCCCCTCCAGTGGTTGTTTGAGTTTGTTTGTTTGTTTGTTCGTTCATGGGCTGAAACTCCCACGGCTTTTACGTGTATGACCGTTATTACCCCGCCATTTAGGCAGCCATACGCCGCTTTCGGAGGAAGCATGCTGGGTATTATCGTGTTTCTATAACCCACCGAACTCTGACATGGATTACAGGATCTTTTTCGTGCGCACTTAGTCTTGTGCTTGCGTGTACACACGGGGGTGTTCGGACACCGAGGAGAGTCTGCACACAAAGTTGACTCTGAGAAATAAATCTCTCGCCGAACGTGGGGACGAACTCACGCTGACAGCGGCCAACTGGATACAAATCCAGCGCGCTACCGACTGAGCTACATCCCCGCCCCAGGTTGTTTGAGTAAAAAGCAGGGGTATTCATTCTTCCACAAACAATACAAACCCGATGAGGTTATTTCCAAAAATCGTCTTTTGTACAATGTTTGTGATGTCATGATACAAATTTTGCAAGATGAATTTGTTGGTTTTCAGATTGTGTCTATCTAGTGCAACTGTACATATTGTATTGTACAATCAGTAACAACGACATATCACTTTTCCATGGGGACTGTATGCGCATGTTTTCTGAAAACTAACATAATGATTAAATTATACAGACTCTTCATAGTAATGACAATCAAATCCCTTGTAAAAGCATGTCATGATCTGCACATGTTAGGTGTAAACAGATATGATCGATATCGTACACACGTTCACAATGGCATAATGCATACATCTCCATGTCTTTGTGATGGTCGGCAGAGAGAGAGAGAAAAGACAAGCCAAATCAAGACAAAACAAGACAAGACAAGACAAAACAATACAAGACAAGACAAAAACGCTCATTACAACCAAAAAACGTTCATTTTTATGTAATATTTTAATGGACAATAAAGTGCTGTTATTGTTATTATTGTTATTGTCATGATGCGTACCTCAATCTCCAAGGTGAAGTAGTTTGTTGATGGATACTGATTTGTTCGGTAACAGACATGATGCTGGGGTAGTGTGTGCCAATGCGAGGGTTTGGGTGCAAACAGACAATACCTTTTACGGGTGCTTTCTATTTTGTCTTACAAACTCATCTTTTTGTCATAAATGTGTTTGTTTGCCTGCACATTGCCATGTAAAAGATGATATTTTACACTTTTGCCGATTTTGACACAAAGAGACATTGCATTCGTACACAATGTTTTCAATGATTGTCCGTAATGTTTTTGAGAGTGTAATTATTTTTCAAAATATAGCAAAAGCAGACATAATGTAATGTTCAGTGGGTGTCTTAATGTATGTATGCTTGCTTAAATGCATATTGTTGTGAATATAATTGTTATTGTTGTTGTTGTGGTTGTTATTGTTAGTTTATTGGTTTGTGTGTGTGTGTGTGTGTGTGTGTGTGCTTGTGCGTGCTTGTGCGTGCGTGAGTTAGATACTTGTAAACTTAAAAAGAGATGAAGAAATGCATATACAGAGAGAGAGAGAGAGAGAGAGAGAGAGAGAGAGAGAGAGAGAGAGAGAGAGAGAGAGAGAGAGAGAGAGAGAGAGAGAGAGAGAAAGAGAGAGAGAGAGAGAGAAGAGAGAGAGAGAGAGAGAGAGAGAGAGAGAGAGAGAGACACACACACACACACAATCACACACACACACACACACTACACACACACACACATACACACACACACACATACACATACGCACACACAAACAAACACACACACACACACACACACACACACACACACACACACACACACACACACACAGACAACTAAATCGTCGGCCACGTCATAGATATTGAGCAGGTTGATGTCTATAGACACAGACATTATAACGCAAGCCTGGTGTATGCCACCCATGACCCACAGCGGATGACAACCAGTTTAAGATAATCCAGTCACACTCTTCATGGCTGTCTAAGAAGAGAAGAACCGATTGGGATGAAAAAGCTCTAACGACTACATGGCAACCTTAAACCCCCATTCCACACAACCGTTCTAGGTCCCGTTCCCGTACCGACCAAGGACGGCTGCCACAACAATGGAACGCTGCGCAAACGGCCGTTTTTGGCATCTTTGAGCAGCGTCTGACCATTGTGGTGGAAGCTAGAACGGATGTGTGGAATTTGGGTATGACAACTCAGTGTGTGAGAGCGCTACCGTTGCGTTACCGTTGTTTTAAGTTCCTTTAACGATTCAAGCGTTCCGTTACCGATGGGTTAAGGTTCCATTACCGTTCATTCGGATCGGGAGGGGAACGGCTAAAATTTTTAACATGCAGCCCAAACTCAACCGTCCCTACCGACCCTACCGTTCAAAGCAGTTCCGTTAACGATCATTTACGTTCCATTGCGGTTCCCTCCCGATCCCTCCCGTGCCCGCGCCGTTCCTTGGTCTGTACGGGAACGGGACCTAGAACGGTTGTGTGGAATGGGGGTATAACAAACAGGACTAGTGACACAATTACACTCTCTGTAGGTAACACCAACTGCTGACAGTGTGCGGCACGGTGAGGGGTACATTGTTCGTTAGATATGAAAAACAGATAACTATTAGTTGTGTTTGCCAACAGCTGATGAGTTGGGACACGCAGTTTGGGTTCTGCGACCTATTCTTTTATAAACTTTTTTAACCTCAGTGTCTACAATTTGAACACACTGTCTCGAGTATAATACGCTGTTGTAAAATTCTGTCGTCAGAAAAAGTTGGGAAAGTAATATAGGACCATGCCTGGCTACTTTAAACACAATTTAAGTTCTGGCAACAGTTTAGTGAATTTTGATGAATATTGAAATTTTGCATTTCAATTTGATATATATTAAGGTTGCCTGACTTTTTGGCACGAGTGTGCGATCAGCACTGTCGTTATGAAACTGTGTACACGATTGCTGCCAAATAATAAGTTAACAAGTGTGATCACGGATGTCGTTTCGGATTCAGGTCTCACAGCTTTAATGTGTGGGTTGAATAAGCGTCATGCACACTTGTTCGAACAGCACAGGTGTCGTTGACTGTAATTTTGGACTTCCTGGTGACGTTACCGCGGGCAGAATACATTTGGGCCTAACTACAAAGGCGGAAGTGTCGGAGCCAGAAAAAAAAAGTGTCTGGGAGCTCTTGAGGGGACATTTTGTTCATCGTCTGGCAATGTAT
>NC_090245.1:19008173-19011556 GCF_037325665.1 Littorina saxatilis
GCTTGGCTCCTTGACGGCGACTGATTTTACAAAGTCGTTCTTGCTATGACATTGCCAGTGAGCTGTCGTCTGCATTACTTGCACGTGAAAAACCTTGTCAGTTACACAAAGGTTCAACTGCGGTCAACGTGACGGTATGCAGCCTATAGCCCTTTCCAATGTCTGACCATCGCTATAGTCTATTCTATTTACAACAATACCCATTACCAAAAATATGAGTAAACCGCTTCGTAACAGTGTGACGGAGTGATTGAGTTTGTGTTACTGTTTGTCGATTTCTTACGTGAGCCTTGATGGCTTCGCCTCTTGGTTTTCTGTTATTCCAGCACAATCCACATGTACCCATTTTGAGCACATCAAACACATCATGTCCTCACACGTGTATTCTCAGCACAAAAAAACAGAACCAGTTAGCTTTCTGTTGATGACTGACATTTCTATCCCTCTTGTTAAAAGCTTTCTGTTTCTCTCTGTTATCTGTGTTTGGCTTTGATTTGCTTGGGTTTTTTTTTTTGGTTTTTTTTGTGCCTGCGACACTTCAAGTTTACGTTTGTAGGGACTTGACGTGATAATGTCAGCTTCTGTATAGTTCGGTATTTGAACCATAGGGGTGTTCGGTAATTGAAATCTACCTAACAGTTTTAAAACCACATGGTGCTCAGGCACGATTAAGACGAATGCTTTGAAACAGACAATATTTGGCCAGCAGATAGATCAGTTTGTTTGTTTGTTTGTTTGTTTGCTTAACGCCCAGCCGACCACGAAGGGCCATATCAGGGCGGTGCAGCTTTGACATATAACGTGCGCCACACACAAGACAGAAGTCGCAGCACAAGCTTCATGTCTCACCCAGTCACATTATTCTGACACCGGACCAACCAGTCCTAGCACTTACCCCATAATACCAGACGCCAGGCGGAGCAGCCACTAGATTGCCAATTTTAAAGTCTTAGGTATGACCCGGCCGGGGTTCGAACCCACGACCTCCCGATCACGGGGAATAGATCAGTTTCACTGTTCATTTCAACCATAACTTTTCACTAAAAGCAACTCCAATTCATGCTATGATTAGTCTTTTGTCGGTCGAAAATAGCTTTGAGGGTCATACAATCCTAAAACCATTCAGCGTTTTCTTGTGCAGCCTTTCGAAGCCATAATATTTCGTACAGGATAATAAGGGATGGTACTATAACACCTCGTGCAGTCAAATTTGAGCAGTCACCTCTTGTTTTCGAGAAATCAGCTGTTCGGTATTAGTCACCTGTTCGACATTTGGGGACTTTCCCCTAGCCATCAAAGCCAATTGTCATCATTTTCACGAGTTTTCATTCACAAACACCTGGGAAATAAATCTCATGTTCCCCATGCAATAAATCGAGGTGGTGAATGGGTTTGAGCTTTCAGGTGAAACGTGGATTGTCAAAGTAAAAGCCAATCAGGCTGATTGTTTGATGTGTGGAACCATCGCGGCTTTGGATTTGTGTTTCCGAGGACAACGATTGTAAGCATTCACTCTCAAAGACCCAATCAATGTTATTAATTACCGCGGCAACTCATGGTCAATTTGCAACTTATCTCTGTAATCGCAAAATCCACAACGAAAAGTCATAAACACTTAAAAAGAAAAGAAATATGCTCAACACTAGTAGGGAGATTCAAAGGACAGCACGTTTCGTTTTGCAGCTCGTTTCGTTTGGTGAATGAGTCACCCCGCGAAACGGAACGTGAAACGAGACGGCATAGGCCGCAGACAAGATTTAGATGTATTCACGTTTCGTTTCGGAATGAAGGAAGGGCGATAAATCTTCAAGTGAAATTATCACGTCTGTCCTCGATCAGAATGGAAAAAAAACCCCTAGGAGGTGGTCCAGAATCGGGCATACTTTGATTATTTTCAGTCCAAATAAATCACACAGACTTTGTTTATACAAAATCACATACGAAGCCAGAATAAAAATTCGATGCGATGACCTACTTCTGCTTCGCCATTTGCTTTCTTCACCATGAAGTTGGATAAATGTACCAGGATCAGCACCCTTCAAAATATTTCAGTTCACAACAGTTGTCTACCTCCAATGAACACATTCTCAGCGCTGAAAGACTGTGAAAGGGTTGATGAATCTAGCAATGCATAAAATGGCCAACAAATAAAACTGTTAGTGTGCAAAAATACTCACAAAAGTTGACGAAATATTGTTCGTTTTTTGGGGGTGGAAAACGTGACTGCGTTTTGACGTTCCACGTTCCGTTTCAGTTGACCTTCACCTTTCCAGCGAGAGACCCCCGAAATGATGACGTTTACCACAACTTCAAAACGAAACGTCCCGACGTTTCGTTTATTAAATCTCCCTAGTTACTGAACTCACACGTATGATCGCAGCTCTGTAAATTTTCAGACTGGAAGAAAAGCGTCAACAAGCTACGTTTGACGTCACATACAAGGTTGACGTGTTATCTCGAGCTACTGTGACGATGCTTTGTGGCCCGGAGTTGGATTATAAAAATTCGTTACATAAAACACACACACAGACACCCACAGACACACACACACAAACACACACACACACACACAACCACAACCACACACACACACACACACTCACAGGCGCACACACACGCACGCACACACACACACACACACACACACACACACACACACACACACACGCACATAGGGGAAGGGCTCCTAATATGGACCACTTTTTGTTTCATGCTAATAACTAGCTTGTTTTCTTGCGAAGAAGTTTCATTTTGTGTTTGGTAGTCCTTCTCTCTTAAGTGAACCGTTAGGCCTAATTAGAGTGAAATAGCTTTGATAGACATTCAGCAAAAATCAAATACAGAAAAAATCCCAAAGGGTCCATATTAGGCGCCCAGGCTCCTAATATGGACCAGTGAAGCGGCCTTCACGAATCACTGTAAAAAGCCCCCTATACTTCAAAATAACATGATACAACTTATTGTGCATGTCAGACTAGTTCGAATATGCTTTAAATTTATCTGTTTCGGGTTGATGAGAGCATTATTTGAAGCACACCAGGAAACTAAAGAAGCATATCAAAAACAGAGTGAAAATAAGTGAAATTATCAACTTCAACGAAAAGAAGACGTTTTGTTATTTTTGTTTCAAAGCTCAAGGGCTAATTGTAGGTTATTTTCAGCAAGCTTCTTGATAAATAAATGAAACCAGCCTTTAGCTTTTATTTTCTTCTATTTGTTGAAGGTGGTCCATATTAGGGCACATTCACATTCTTTAAGATTTTGCTATTTCTTTTTGTTTGCAGAAGAAACTCTGAATCAAAACTGCTAAAATGTAACAAATACGGTCTTAGCTGTCATATATAGCAATGTTTGTGTGATAAAAGCTTTGGCTGTGGACAGAA
>NC_090245.1:19011756-19016756 GCF_037325665.1 Littorina saxatilis
TGTGTGTGTGTGTGTGTGTGTGTGTGTGTGTGTGTGAATAGAATAGAATAGAATAGAATAATGTTTATTGTCATGAACCAGTAAAGTTATTGACACAACAAACAACAAATAATAATAATAATGCATTATACAATGCTAAAACAATCCGTAACAAATTTGCCAAGACGAACTTGAACTTCGTCTTCTAAAAATAAGTTACTTGGATTTTTGTTAGCATATTTCATATTGATATGTGAAGCATCTTCTTTAAATTCATCCCTTAATTTAACATATTTATTGCATTTATCTAGAAAATGTATTTCATCTTCTATGACATTGCATTCAATACAAAGACGATTTTCTTTAGGGATATTCTGATGTCTTCCACTTTCAATTTTTAGACAATGTGTGCTAGTCCTTAATCTGCTTAACATCTTTCTGTGTTTATTATTCTTAATTTGTATTAAGTATGACTGCATTTCGTAAGATTTACTGATCATAGAATAAAACTTAAGTCTGGAATATGTATCTGATTTTTCTTTTGTCCAGTATCTTATATATTCCTCTTGTTGTTTTTTGTCAATGGCAAACTTTAATTTGTGTACATTTAATGTAGATTGGTTATGCCAAACGTGACTAAAACCTAAGTTACAAAGAGATTGTCTAACAAATTGTAGCCATGGCGTTTCTGTCGGATGGAGCAACATTGAGTCATATAATTGATGTATATACGAATCTTGTTTGGAGTCTAGAATATGCGCCCAAAATGCTATTGTTTGTGATAACATTTTTAATCCTAAAGGGAACCTTCCTAATTCCCCCAGTACAGGTATCCACATAGCTTTTCTATGAACTCCAAGAAGGAATCGACAAAATTTGATATGAACAAATTCATGAGGAGTTTTGCTAGATAAACATGATCCAAAGAAATGATCAGTATTTGTTTGTTTTATTTTATTATTAAACGTAAACGGATACCAGATTTCAGCGCCATATGTTAATATCGGATTTACAAGTGAATCAAATAAATGTATCATTGTGTCTATTTGCACGTTTTGATTGCTGAAAATTCTGCGGAGGGAATGTGCTGCTTTATTACCTTGTTTACTTAAATGATCTTGAGCTGTATCAAAATTTCCATTCTTGTTGAATATGACCCCTAAATATTTA
This sequence comes from Littorina saxatilis, assembly GCF_037325665.1. Lineage (NCBI taxonomy): Eukaryota > Metazoa > Mollusca > Gastropoda > Littorinimorpha > Littorinidae > Littorina > Littorina saxatilis. The sequence goes on from NC_090245.1 coordinate 19,012,906, forward strand.
TATTGATCTGTTACTTTGATTACATCAGTTCCACATTTAAATATTGTGTGCATTTTTGGATTTATATGACAAAATACTATAATTTTTGTTTTTTCTATGTTAATTTTCAAACCCCACTGTAGGCAATAGTTATTTAGATAATCTAACTTATTTTGTAATCCTATTTTTGATTTTGAAAGAAGTACTAGATCATCTGCATACAGTAGACACGATATTTTTGTATTCTGGTTAATGTATGGCGAATCAACGTCAGGCATTCCATCTGTTATATCATTAATGAAAATATTAAAAAGAGTTGGGCTTAATGTATTTCCTTGATGTACTCCTTTTTTAACCAATACATCTGGTGAATATCCACCTTGCATTTGTGTGCATATCTTTGTATTAATATACATGTTTTTGATTATATTGTAGCATTTACCTCTTATGCCAGTTTTGTATATCTTAAGTAAAAGTGCATCATGCCAAACGTTATCAAAAGCTTTTTGAAAATCTACGAAACATCCATATAATCTACCATTTTTAGTATTGATAATATCGTCTACAATTTTCTTCAGAATGAATATTTGATCCATCGTTCGGTATCCTTTTCGAAACCCAGCTTGTTCTTTTATCAAAATATTCTTTTTTTCTAAAAAGTTGTTGATTCTTGAATTTATGATTTTACAAAACAATTTTCCCAAATTACTACTAAGAGTGATTCCTCTATAGTTACTCGGATTCATTGGATCTCCTTTTTTATGCAATGGTACACTTATTCCAGTCTTCCATTCTGTAGGATAGTTACCACTTGTAAGAATAATGTTGAATAGATTAACTAATATTTTAGTCATATGATCTAAACTTGCTTTTATAATTTCATTGGTTATTCTATCTTTTCCGGATGACTTCTTATTTTTCAACGTTTTACATTCTTTTTTTAATTCTTTCTCTGTTATGGGGTCATCTAAAATAGGTGTATAACAATGTGTATGCATCTTCTTTAATTCCTCATTTACTATGTATTTTCTTTCATCAGAAACTTTAGTTTCTGTTCCTATCAATTTCTCTAAATGATCAATCCATTTCATTGGATTGATTGCACATTTTTTAGTTGTATTGACTTCACCCATCGTCTTTAAATCTTTTAGAGTTTTCCACATAGCACTTGGATCGTTATTAAATTCGTCATTCAATTTCTTTACTAAATTATCTTTAAAAATCCTTTTCTTTTTTTTTAATATTGCTTTGTATTTTTTTCTTTTTGAGTAGTATTTCTGACATAAATTTACATCATAAGGGTATCTATTTAGAGCATTTAATAATGATTTTAATTCTCTCCTTTGTAAAAAACAGTCACTATCGAACCATTTTTTATGTTTTCTATTCTTTTTCGTAAAATTGCGGTTCTTGATTTTCTTGTTCAAGCATTTTTTTGCAGCCGTGTTTAGCATTGCTGTTATTTTGTCTGTTAAATTGTTAACACACTCGTCTGAGTAATATTTGTCTTCACATGTATGCATTGTTTCAATTTCGTCGTTTATGTTCTGAAGTAAATGTTTCATGTCTCGTGTGTCTAACTCCTGTTTGAATTTAACTTGTGAATTGCTGTCCCACTGATATATTATATCTTCTGCTTTTCCTTGGTTATTAATTGAACATTTATTATGTTTACAATTGATGTTAGGTTTAACATTGGCATTTTTGTTTTTGAACGGAATTCGAATTCTTAGTTCTAAAGGACAATGATCTGAATATACAGTTAAATCTTTTACTTTCATATGTATTACATCCTTGATTAGTTCCTGAGAACAAAGAAAATAGTCTACTACACTACAACCCTGGGGTGTATAACATGTGTATCGCCCACTTAAGTCTCCCAAGGACCTTCCATTAAGTATATACATGTTATTATTATGGCACAAATCTATCAACCTTCTACCTTGTTTTTGTATGACCTTATCTGAAGAATGTCTTTCATGTAGATAGTCAAAGCAATAAGTTGATGGCAAAGAATACCTAAGACTTTCGCTATATAACTTTAGATAATCGATCAGTTCACCCGTTCTTGCATTGAAGTCTCCGCATAAGATCACGTTACCTTTGGGTATTAATTCATCTAAGTCATTCTCTAACTTGTCCCACAATTCCTCAGTAAAATCTTTTCCAAAGGATGACGATTCGGGCGGAATATATACACACCCTAAATAAATGTCGTGTTCTTTGTTATCCTTTTGAACTTTCAGCCAAATAATGTCACTGTTGCTTTTTTGTAGGATTTGGAAGTTTGAAGATATGTTTTCTCTTATGAATAAACTAATACCCCCAGAAGCACTGGTTGCATTTGTTCTTCTCTTTCTATAAAAGTGACGTTTTACAAATCCTGATAGAAATACTTCTTCGGCATGGTCCTCGTCCAGGTGCATCTCCTCCAGCATAATAATGTCATATCCACATAAAGATTGTATAACGTTATCATCCTGCAATTTGTTGGTTGTTTGTCCGTCGATTGTTTCTTTATACCCTTTTAGGTTCCACGACAAAACATTAATACTGAATGTACTACTATCAAACATGTATGGTTTGTATGAAAAGTTGTGTGTGTGTGTGTGTGTGTGTGTGTTGTGTGCAATAACTGATTTGCAAAAGGTAGTACATGTACATTGTATCTTCATGGTAAGAAGGATTGTAAGCATGTGTAAGAGACATAGACAGGCAGCATGTGTGTAGGAACCTGTTTGAGGAACCGAGGAGCATTTGTGAAATTGTGATCAAAGTGATAAATTCATCGAAGCAGCACAGATGTCGACCTGATGTGCATGTCATGAGAGTAGTTGCTAATTGATGCCGGTGCTAGTATGTGAATGCACAAACGTGTGTTTGTAATCATGCAGAATATTAATCCAACCTGGAATGACTGAGGAAAATCGAAATGTTTTTTTTTTAGACAATAGAGTATACGTGCCCCTTAATATACATGTTAAAGTCCGTTTTAACTTAGTAATTATATAGGTTCAGTTCCCAGTGCGTGTAGGCAAGACATGTACATCACCGGTACACGTATTAGAAACTTTATCCAGATTTACCATGTATGGAACTACTACGAATAGCAGACAATATAATTGCCGAAAGTCCCTCTGTGTTGTTTTGGTGGAGTTGTTTGTGTGATAAGGAACGCATACCTAATCAAGTTAAAATTGCTCAATTCAATATGACTAAAACGTTTGTTACTGCGGTAAGATCTGTCTCTCTTTGGCGCAATAATCCAACCCAAGCTTCCAGTTCCTTGAAACAGAACATACAATTCCGCCGTTGCTTACCCTTCGCCTTTTCATGATAGTTTACAATGATGCTGCGATTGTACAGACGGGGAACCTTTAGAAGCAAAGGAATTCGTCTTCAGCTCGATCGTTCTCTAAAATTCATTTACACGTACTTTGAAGAATGTCGCAACTCTACAACATGGTAGAAAACAAAAGTTACAAACGACATAAGGGACCTTACTTCCCATGCATTATACAGGGTGGCCACCAAACCAATTGCCACTTTCTGTCATTCTGTGAGTGTGAGAAAGCCTGGATGAAATCGACAGTCCAGGCTGATTTGACAATCGCAGTTAAAAATGTAACATACAATTGTTAAAAAAAAATCTTGAGAAGTAAACATATGCAAGGTATATGAAAAGAAACTGTTAAAAACAAAACAAAACAAAACGAACAACAACTGATTGATAATGAACATTATGGAAAGTGAATAATAAGGATGGGTATATATGAGTGCATAGTTTGTGCACGAGATCACATGTAAACTTCGCAGGAGGGGAATGAAAGAAGTGGGCAACAATCACGGCACACAAACACTCTCTTTTCTAT
>NC_090245.1:19024256-19104256 GCF_037325665.1 Littorina saxatilis
GCATACAAGATCGCCGATAACGCCTCATACCGTAAAATTAAAACCGTGGTAGTGTGCTAGTGTAGTAGGGGAAGGGCCACGAATATGGAACACTTTTTGTTTCATGCTGATACCAAGATTTTATCTCGCAAAGAAGTTTTCGTTTGTGCTTTGTTAGCGCTCTCTGCTCAGTTAACCGTTAGAAGTAATAATAATGAATTTACTTTGTTAGATTTTTAGCAAAGAATAAAAGAAAACAATGGCAGCTGGTCCATAATTATTAGGATTCCATGGGCGATTGATGTGAACCAGTGAAGAGGTCATCATGAAAAAGTGTACAACGCCTAATATAACTCAAATTCACACGAAACACACACACACACACACACACACACTCACACACACACACACACACACACACACACACACGCACACACACACACACAAACACACACACACACACACACACACACAAACACACACACACACACAAACACACAGATACACACACACACACTAACACACACACACTAACATACACACACACACAAACACACACTAACTCTCTCACACACACACACACACACACACACACACGTACGTACTCGCACATTCTTGACGAACAAAAGGCACACTTTTGTGGACACACAAACACCCCCTCACTCCAACGCATTGTCACGCACGAACCCACACACTTTAAAAGTAGAAACGAATTCTGAAACAGGCAATATGTCAAACACAAGATATCGAAAACGACACACGTACGCATAATGCGCACGTACCCACATACTCACGCATAATATCCACACACTTGCGAAGTAGAAAGGACATTGTTGACTAAAACTTGCCGTGCATTAAATAAGTCACCCAAAAATGACCACGGCGTGAACTTTTAAGGAACATTTTCCTTGAAGTTACTTCCTCAAAAAAACTGTAAAAAGTCCCATGTCACTGGTTTCATTGTGTAACTTAAGGCTACCAAGCTGACGACTTACCATAATGATACGTGATGAAATATCAAACTTATTGAGTGAAAAAGTCACTTAGGGCTCTCAAGCAGACGATATAAACTCATTAAATGATGAGAAAATACGCCTTATAACAGGATATAAGGAATTGAAGGACACATACATATGCTGCATAGTATTCCTGTTTCTGAATTTAGAAATAAGCGATGGATGTGTCATTAGTCAGTGTACTGATTTTTCTTCTCCAAGGTTGTTTATCTGTGTCTATGCCGGTGTTTGCAAACACAATGACAACGTCCTTTTTACATCCAAATTCTACAACTGTCCTTAATCTGTGGACTTGCTTACCTTCAAAGTGGAATAAAATCTGTGACGTAGACTATGACGTCGACGCTGACGTCAACGCCACTCTCAACTGCCACGTGACCCCAGGAGCTCTATGGCGATTGGCGGATCTGAGGCTAGCTCTTGGAAACTTGGTGCAGTCTACTGGACTGGAGGTGAGAATCGATAGACTGTCCTGCTATGGTAGTCACCGAGGTTCTGTTGACCGGAATATTGCCCCAATGCAAAGGTGCTTCCTTTCGCCCTTATTTCATTCAAATGGTCACAGGAGTAAGTGAGATGATCTTTCTATGTGATCATAAATCTGTCAGCTGTTGAAAGAGCCGTATTCGTTCGTTTCAGTATAAGCCTTCTTGCGATATAAAAGGTTAATTTCTGCAAAGCCAGATGATGATTTTTCAACCAAAAGGACATATTTTATGTTGCATCATATTCAGGTGGTTATCGTCCTTAATGTTTTTTGCTCAGGTGGCTGTGAACCTTCAGTGTGACACGGAAGGAAAGGTCAGCCTGCCCTGGCCCTACAGAGCCCCTGGACTGGTCAAGCTGAAAGTAGCCAGCTGTCAACTCCTGGACAAGTACGCCGACTTCAACACCACTGCGGAACAGATCGAAGACTCACTGCGAGTACTGGACATGCGTGACAGCATTTGGTTCAACGATCCCAAAGAGTTTGACCGAGTGATTGACAATTCAGAAAGCGTCACACTGCGCTATCAATGCGGGCAGGTCGACACCCTTGCGGTCTATCGCTACCACAACATCACAGATGTTACGCTGGGCGGAGACTCGGCCACTTCGGATCCAAGCGAAGACGCCAGGAAAAGTAGTATTGAGATCAAGGAAATGCCGTCGGGCTGTCGACACAAACGTCTTGAGGTAAGCCGCACACGCAGAGATATTTTGTCGCGGACAAACATACTCAGACAGATAGATAAACAGACACACACACAAATCTATTCACACACATGTATACACACACACACACACACACACACACACACACACACACACACACTTACACACACACACTTACACACACACACACACACACACTTACACACATACACAGACACACTTACACACACACACACAGAGACACTTACACACACACACACACACACACTTAAACACACACACACACACATACACACACGCGCGCGCGCGGAAAAATAGATTTGCAGATGATTGGATCGGGTTTAGATCGGAATAGACAATGACTATCCACACATTTTTTGAGGATTAAATGTCTTTATCTCTTGGTTTGTACACATATTTTACAGGATTCTTTTTTTTTAACGTTTTCCAGATACAGGATGAAAGCGCGTCTGTTCCTTTAGCCAGAAACCATTTCCAGAATATGGTAGACGGGAACACGTTTCCTGCGCTGAGAGTCCTCAACTACAGCTACACAGGCTTAGGGGAAGTTTCGAAGGAACTAAGAGAGTGGAGAGTCTTCTTTGACCAATCCCCGATGGAACTGATGGACCTCTCTCACAACGGAATCAAGGAGGTCGGGAACATCCAAGACTACGGTAACCCCACAGAGAATCTCACGACAACGCTCAACCTCCAGTTCAATCGCATCGCCAAGATCTCCTTCCAGATGTTTGAAGCCTGGTCTTGGGTACGGGACTTCGTGGTGGACATTCGCAACAACCCCATCGACTGCAGCTGTGACATGCTGGATCTCAAGGACCTGGTGACTCAGCTTCAGGACGACTCCAAGTGGGCGGAGCAACCCATGCAGACCTACAGACATCACCTGTCAGTCATGAGGTGCGCCACGCCCCCAAAGCTTTCTGGGCGTGTCATTGACTCGCTGAGTGCTGAGGACTTGAGCTGCCTTGTGGAGAAAAGTGGACCCTACGTGCAGATAACAGTCGTGCAGGTTCTTGTGTTGCTTGGACTGCTGATAATGTTATTTCTGGCCGTCAAATATCGCAAAGAGGTGAGTGATAAGAGGTTTGGAACCGAACCAAAGTCAATGGCACAGACTACCATTGCTTACCCAGATAGACCTTGTGCTGTTTTAATTAATAAGAAATTAATTATTCTTGGACGGGCGCTGTGGCGGGGTGGTAAGACGTCGGCCTCTTAATCGGAAGGTCGAGTGTTCGAATCCCGGCCGCCGCCGCCTGGTGGGTTTAGTGTGGAGATTTGTCCGATCTCCCAGGTCAACTTATGTGCAGACCTGCTAGTGGCTTATCCTCCTTCGTGTGTACACGCAAGCACAAGACCAAGTGCGCACGGAAAAGATCCTGTAATCCATGTCAGAGTTCGGTGGGTTATAGAAACACAAAAATACCTAGCATGCTTCCTCTGAAAGCGGCGTATGGCTGCCTAAAGGGTGGGGTAAAAACGGTCATTCATGAAAAATTCCACTTGTGCAAAAACACGACTGTACGTGGGAGATTCAGCCCACGAACGCAGAAGAAGAAGAAGAAGAATTACTCTTGCACTAAGTAGTATCTGGAATTTGTCTGCGTTGTTTGTTTCTTAAGTTTTGATCACAGATTGGATAATGGAGTGGAAAGTCGTTCGGTTAATAATAAAAGTCACCCTTAATTTGCGCTTTCTCGTCAGATTTAGGTGATTTAGAGTGAAACATCAGAACATATAAACATGTTCACACACAAAAATAAAGCATACACACTCACACACATAACTGAAATAAACGAATACAAAACTATGGTAGAGAAACATGATGATGGAAGGATACTGATTTATCTAATGATTTTGTGCACGTTAAAAGCCAAAGAGATATTCTAAATAAATATTAAAAACAAGAAATTCCTCCGATAGGAAAAACACCCCCTATAAAGGGAAATAACCTTCTCAGTTGGTGGCAGTGAGAATGGTTATTTCCCTTTGACCAACGGGGGTGTGCCTCTATAAGTCGTTGTATAATTTTAATCCACCAATAACTCCCTAACCGTGTGTTTGACTGGTCCCAATTTTTGTAAGGACCGTCTCAGGAATGTATAGAACCTGTTCACCAAGTTTGGTGACGATCGGTCCGTTCATTCTTGAGATCTATATGCGAACACAAACAAACACACAAACAAACACATCGAGTGAAACCTATACACACCCCTATACCGGGGGTGTAAAAATACATACATGTGCACAATGACGTAAACCGCGTGCGTGCGTGCGTGTGTATGTTTCTGCTATTGTTTCTTTCCAATCAGATTCGCATGCTCCTGTTTACACGAGTCCACGTCCTTCTGCCATGTGGAGCACGAAAACCTCTCAAGGGTTTCTCGGAGAAGGTCTTCGACGCCTTCGTGGCCTACGCCCACCAGGACAGCGACTGGGTTCTGGGCTCCCTGCTCAAGAGACTGGAGGAACCCAGCAACGCGCGGGGCTGCGGGCCCGTCAAGCTGTGCATCCACCAGCGAGACTTCGTCGTGGGCAAACCCATCATCGACAACATCATCGACAGCATCGCCGCCAGCAGGCACACCATCATCGTCCTGTCCAAGAGCTTCGTCAAGTAAGTGGATAATTATGCTTTTCTTTGTAATTGACTTAAGACTCTGGCTTCAAGATTGTATTGTCCTTAAAAAACCTCAGGATTTGTTTGAACAAAATGTTAAGAGTGGAAACAAAAGTTGAGTCTCAATTCAAGCAGAAATAAAAGTACAGTCACTTTACAGGAGCACGTTCATGTCCAGTCACAAGCTGCAAGTGTTTCGAAGATTTGCATGAAGACTGCATCTGGCTAAATTGTCAATCGTACGTTTTGATATAAAGGAAAGGGAGAGAGGGAGAGGGGGGGGGGGGCAATACTTGTTCAAACATTGGGAGCACGTGATCACTTTGTTTTAAACTCTGTTATCTTTTTTTGGTTCGTCGTTTTGTTTGTTGTTTGTTTCTTTGTTTTCTCTTTACGACTGATCAAATTGTGTGTTTCTTTAAACATTATTAAGTATATCTGAGCATAAAGCCCTATCCCTTACTTCCCCATGGCCTTCACATCACGCGATCTTCCTCTCTCTGCTTTCTTGCAGGAGCAGCTGGGCGATGGAGGAACTGCAGCAGGCGTACCGCCAATCGTTGGAAGAGCGGAGACGTCACCTGCTGGTGGTGCGACTGGAAGAAGTGCCAGAGTCCGAGATGGCGCCCGTGCTGCGTCGCTGTTGTAAAACCTTCACCCACATTCAGGCATCGGACCCTCTCTTCTGGGACAGGTGGGTCCTTCTCTTTGTGTCTGTCTCTGTCACTCTGTCTCTATCACTCTGTCTCTATGTGCGTCGCTGCTGTTAAACCTTCATCTACATTCAGGCCTCGGACCCTTTTTTTCGGGGACAGGTGGGTCCTTCTCTCTGCCTCTGTCGCTGTCACTCTGTCTCTATCACTCTGTCTCTATGTGCGTCGCTGCTGTAAAACCTTCACCTATACATTCAGGCCTCGGACCATCTTTTCTGGGACAAGTGGGTCCTTCTCTGTCTCTGTCTGTTCCTCTGTCTCTGTCTCTCTGTCATTCTCTCTGTCACTCTGTCTCTTTGCCTCTGTTACTGTGTCTAAGTTCGTCTCATTTTTACCTAACATAATTACCCGCAGGACAGATTTCTCCAACCTTTCTATGTGAATCAAATTAATCTTCCCATGTCCTCACAGATTGCAATACTCTCTGCAAACTGCGGACGAGGAGAAAAACCGTGTCGCCGCTGTGGACGAATTCCACAACGTGGCTTACAGTGTCAACGAAGATCGAGAGGACGCTCTGGCTCAACACACCTTGGAGCTGGAGACCTTTACGAGTGATAGCAACCAGAAGCCTGACTCCAACGCAACGGTGCTGTTTTCTGAGACCATGCGCGCGGTGTCGTTGGACCGCACGTGAAACACCCCAGGGTTTGACTTAGTGTATGAGCGGGAAGAGCTTCCAATGGGTGCAGGGGCAATATATACACTTTACTGTTGAAATATATACAATTTGTAAGGGGTTATTTTAAGTCTTTCCTTGAGAGAGGTAACTTTCCCGGTAGGGGTCGCTTCCGGAACCCCGGACGACCGCCCCCACCCACCCACCCCCTATCTCAGATCCAGCCCTGTAAACAGACACACCAAGAGTGACACTGGCGATGAAAGGACACACTTTTGACCAGCCGATTCTGAGTCGCCTCTATCACTCCTACGGTGGCACTTGTTAGGAAAGGACAACCAGTAATACTCGTATCTTAAAGGTCCTTGTCTACATTTTTATACCGAAATAGCCAATTGACCATTAAAATGCAGAGTCTATTATCTACAAATATCAACAATACACCCCCTTTCGATCAGGAAAGACGAAGCCAGCGTAGCCGTTTGAAAATTCATTGTAGTATTCCAGCGTAGTACTCATAGTAGGATATCCTTATTTGGAAAATGCCAAGCGCAAAACTCCTCTCAAATCCCGTGCATTTCGTGCGTTTAAAAAAAAGCGTGGACAGCGCTCCAGTGTCAAACTGTTGCTGCACTTTTTTGGGCGTGGCTATAAGCATAGTGACATGAATTTGATTGGTCAGTATTTTTAGGCAAAGCACATGTTCTCAGCTAACAGAAAACAAAATATTGGAAGCGTGAGTCACGCTACCCAAAAATAAAATCTTGTTTTACATATATTTTTTTTTCAATAACTTTTTTCCCCATGGTTCATTCATCATCTGACATAACTTTTTAGCGAAATCTAACCATAAGATTATTGAAAAAAAGCACAAATGTAGACGACCACCTTTAAAGGGTGCTGTTTTCTGATGCGGCCTTTTTCCTTGTCTGAATAAGCTGTTTGAGACTATCAAAAGAGATGAACATTGTTGTGTTTAAAGTTGTACTCACAAATTCAATTTAAACCCGCAAAACGGAATGTGTTAGTTCCAACCCGGATAAGTTACTGCGTTTGTTATGAAATGTTCTCGAGTATTTTTCCAAATGTAGATATGTCTGGTGACAAACTTGAAAATGTGTACTTTTTTAAGAATACGTCTCGCCGCAAATCATAAGTTGTATATAATGTCTCTTAAAAATCAATAATTATGAAAGCTTGTAGCTAGCTAGCCGATGGTTTCTTAATGTTAAGGGCGTGTTGTGCTATTGGATAATGGAATAAAACAATGTTAAAACCAACGACTATTGGAAATGGAGAGAGTGTGATATGTAAGTTAACTATCTGACTCTCACATAGCGTGAAACAAAGGTTTTCCACGAGGAAGCATTTAAGTATGTTTTTGTAGTTGAACATGTACATGTAGACTCGTGTATCCGTCGATTTTTTGAAGATAATGTTTGCTTTTTTTCAACTGTTTTATGATATATATGACTGTATAGATACCGGCACGGTTGGCCTAATGGTAAGGCGTCCGCCCCGTGATCGGGAGGTCGTGGGTTCGAATCCCGGCCGGGTCATACCTAAGACTTTAAAATTGGCAATCTAGTGGCTGCTCCGCCTGGCGTCTGGCATTATGGGGTTAGTGCAAGGACTGGTTGGTCCGGTGTCAGAATAATGTGACTGGGTGAGACATGAAGCCTGTGCTGCGACTTCTGTCTTGTGTGTGGCGCACGTTATATGTCAAAGCAGCACCGCCTGATATGGCCCTTCGTTGTCGGCTGGGCGTTAAGCAAACAAACAAACAAAAGACTGTATAGATTTTGAGATACAGGTTTTCATAGCTGGATTAGCCTCATATGTTTTGCGGGGTAATTTTTGTTTACTACATCGGCTAAGAGTAAGATGTTTTAAGACATATTTCAGGACGAGTAAAGTGAAAATAGTTTAAGATCTGTACATATATAACTGTATTTGATCCTTTCGAATGTACCGATGAGCAGTGAAAGCGAGCAAGTCTTCTGAAATTAAACAAGGAAGACATTTATAAGATGAAGCCAGAAATTATTAGAAAATTAAAAAGCAATCCAATGCATTTTTCGGAAAAGCAAAAACAATAAACTCATTTAGACGTAAACAATACACAAAAGAATCTGAAAGCAACTGTTGAGGTTCTCGAGAGGGATGAGACACTTCGATGAAACAATAAGTCTCTTTTCTTGTTTAAGTTAGGCAGTTTTAAGTTTACATAACAATTAATATATTTCCTTGTTTCAAACGGCGTTCACGATTTGGTGCATACACGTGTGCAAACAAGCTCACACAAACAAACACGCGCACACACACACACACACACACACACACACACACACACACACACACACACACTCACACACACACATACACACACACACACACACAAACACACACACACACACACACATGCACACACACACACACGCACGCACGCACACACACACGCACACACACACATACACACACACACATGCACACAGACACACACAGACACACACAGACACACACACACACACACACACACACACACACACACACACACACACACACACAGAACAAAAATAAGACACTGAATAGAATTCTTTGTAATCAGAATGGACTAATGTATTTCTGAAGAAAGAGATTACATTGCCGAAAGAACATGTGTCGCCATCCGGCTGCAGTTATTTCTGAATAGCCTGCGAGAAAGGAACAAAAACGGATTCGCCTTGCATTCAGTTTAGGAGTTTCCAAGAGAATTGGTACGTATGAGAAAGATATGTTTTTATTATAATTCTAATTGATCAAATTGTAGCATTTTAACTGATGATTGATTGATTGGTTGAATGAATGTGTGTTTGATTGATTGATTGATTGAATGATTGATTGAATGATTGATTGATTGATTGATTGATTGATTGCGTTGGTAAGTGTGAGAGTGAATTATGGAGTCATCGAGTGAGCCATATTGTATTTATTATTATTTCAAGGTGAAAGAGTGAAAGAGACAAAAACTAAACAAGTCGCGTAAGGCGAAAATACAATATTTAGTCAAGTAGCTGTCGAACTCACAGAATGAAACCGAACGCAATGCCATTTTTCAGCAAGACCGTATACTCGTAGCATCGTCAGTCCACCGCTCATGGCAAAGGCAGTGAAATTGACAAGAAGAGCGGGGTAGTAGTTGCGCTAAGAAGGATAGCATGTGTTTCTGTACCTCTCTTTGTTTTAACTTTCTGAGCGTGTTTTTAATCCAAACATATCATATCTATATGTTTTTGGAATCAGGAACCGACAAGGAATAAGATGAAAGTGTTTTTAAATTGATTTGGACAATTTAATTTTGATAATAATTTTTATATATTTAATTTTCAGAGCTTGTTTTTAATCCGAATATAACATATTTATATGTTTTTGGAATCAGCAAATGATGGAGAATAAGATAAACGTAAATTTGGATCGTTTTATACATTTTTATTTTTTTTTACAATTTTCAGATTTTTAATGACCAAAGTCATTAATTAATTTTTAAGCCACCAAGCTGAAATGCAATACCGAAGTCCGGGCTTCGTCGGAGATTACTTGACCAAAATTTCAACCAATTTGGTTGAAAAATGAGGGCGTGACAGTGCCGCCTCAACTTTCACGAAAAGCCGGATATGACGTCATCAAAGACATTTATCAAAAAAATGAAAAAAAACGTTCGGGGATTTCATACCCAGGAACTCTCATGTCAAATTTCATAAAGATCGGTCCAGTAGTTTAGTCTGAATCGCTCTACACACACACACAGACACACAGACACACAGACACACGCACATACACCACGACCCTCGTTTCGATTCCCCCTCGATGTTAAAATATTTAGTCAAAACTTGACTAAATATAAACAAGTCGCGTAAGGCGAAAATACAATATTTAGTCAAGTAGCTGTCGAACTCACAGAATGAAACTGAACGCAACGCAACGCAGCAAGACCGTATACTCGTAGCATCGTCACTCCACCGCCCGTGGCAAAGGCAGTGCCCGTGGAATTGACAAGAAGAGCGGGATATTCGTTGCGCTGAGAAGGATAGCACGCTTTTCTGTACCTCTCTTCGTTTTAACTTTCTGAGCGTGTTTTTAATCCAAACATATCATATCTATATGTTTTTGGAATCAGGAACCAACAAGGAATAAGATGAAAGTGTTTTTAAATTGATTTCGAAAAAAAAATTTGATAATAATTTTTATATATTTAATTTTCAGAGCTTGTTTTTAATCCGAATATAACATATTTATATGTTTTTGGAATCAGCAAATAATGGAGAATAAGATAAACGTAAATTTGGATCGTTTTATAAATTTTTATTTTTTTTTACAATTTTCAGATTGTTAATGACCAAAGTCATTGATTAATTTTTAAGCCACCAAGCTGAAATGCAATACCGAATTCCGGGCTTCGTCGAAGATTACTTGACCAAAATTTCAACCAATTTGGTTGAAAAATGAGGGCGTGACAGTGCCGCCTCAACTTTCACGAAAAGCCGGATATGACGTCATCAAAGACATTTATCAAAAAAATGAAAAAAACGTTCGGGGATTTAATACCCAGGAACTCTCATGTCAAATTTCATAAAGATCGGTCCAGTAGTTTAGTCTGAATCGCTCTACACACACACACAGACACACAGACACACAGACACACGCACATACACCACGACCCTCGTTTCGATTCCCCCTCGATGTTAAAATATTTAGTCAAAACTTGACTAAATATAAAAAGAGGCACTGGAGTAACTATCTTTGAATCATCTTTCTTTCTTCAGATTTATACAATAGTTTATTCTTTTCTTTTCAGAAGTTGTCCAAGATGAGAAGGAATACCAACCATGTCCTTATCTTTGCGGTTTGCTTCTTTCTGCTCATTGCCGATGTTCGTCCAAGCTCGCCGCCAGATTATAAAACTAGTTAGTAGTATGTCTGTATGGCTCTCTGTCTGCGTCTGTATGTCTTTCTCTGTCTCTCTGTCACTTTCTCTAGATCTGTCTGTCACTGTCTCTTTATCTGTCTGTCTGTCTCTGTCTGTCTGTCCGTCTGACTCTCTCTCTCTCGCTCTCTCTCTTTTTCTCTCTCGCTCTCTCTCTTTCTCTCTCTCTCTTCTTTCTCTCTCTCTCTCTCTCTCTCTTTCTCTCTCTCTCACTCGCTCTCTCTCTATCTCTCTCTCTCTCTCTCTCTCTCTCTCTCTCTCTCTCTCTCTCTCTCTCTCTCTCTCTCTCTCTCTCTCTAGAAGACTCAGGTCTTGGTTATTGTCTACAACTTCCACGGTTTTCCGCCGGGTAAATAAACAAACATTCAATGCAATAGGAAAACTGCTACATTTTTGCAAATTGCCGTCAATGGATTGCAGAGGATTTTGAAAGATTACAGACAATTGTACATGTACTTGCTGACACCTCAAAACCTGCTACAGACAATGATCTGACAAAAGTCTGGAAAATGACAAGCCTCATCTCACCTCCAGTTTCTGATAAAGAAGAAAACTTGTGCAACTCATACATTCTACTGGATAAAATCCTCAACCAAAACAACGAGGAAGAAATAATATCTTACCAAAATGCTCTCACTGACATCAACATCAACGACACTTCTGTTGAAGACACTTCTGGTAGTTGCAATGTAAACACATACAATGTGCCAGAAATAACAGCTATTGACAATGAATCTGCTTCTAATTGTAATGAGATCATTGACGACAGCAACAAAGAAACCAATACAAGTAAAACTCCTCTTGTTTCTGAAACCAGCATCTTCGTGCCTTCGAACGAAGAGCTTTATGATCTGGTGCTTCAGCTCCAAAGTGATTTGCTTGACTCACAAACGAGATCAGACAGAAAAGCAAAAGCCGAAAGGCAATACTACAGTACAGAAATAGAAGAATTAAAGGGAGAAAACATGAGAATAAAACAGGAACTAGAATCAATGAATAGAAAGAATCAAGCATTGCATAATAAAATTCTTGACTTAAAAAACCCTCAGCTTTCTGCTACCAAAAATACCAAAGTCAAGTCTTCTGTGACTGCTTCAAATAAGCAGCCTCCAACCCCCTCTCCCGTCTCATCGGAACATCTCCAGTCCCCTAGTTGCTCTTCTAACCTGTCAAACGAAAGTGCAGCTGTGATTTCTATGTCTGCATGTGATGAACAACAATCTGACGGTGAGTGGCCTGAGCTGTCATCAATAGATTCTGACACTTCCACCCTCATCATTGGTGACTCAGTTGTGTCAGGCCTCCATCAGGCAAAGATGAACATTGACAATGAAAGATCACAAGTATTGTCTCTTTCTGGCCTTGACAGAGAACAACTTATTGGGCTTCTAAAAGGAACAGCAATACATCCCAACGTCACCACAGTTGTCCTGCATGTAGGGATCAACGACTGCAAGCGTGGTGGCGTCCTTGGAAAAGGAGCATGGCGCTCGATCATTGCACACACTCGGCGCTGTTTTCCAAAAGCAAGATTAATCATGTCTTCAATATTGCCCCACCGAGATCAACATGAACATATCACAGCATGTATAAATGAATCAAACGACAACTTAATGCAGCTCTGTCATCAACAGCACATTGATCTTGTCAACAATGACGTCAGCTTTTTCACCATAAGAGGGGACATCAAAACAAGATGGATGAGGGATGCTCTACACCCCAACAACAGAGGGACAAGTGCCTTAGCTATCAACATCAAGCGTAGTTTCTCTGGCAACATCCCTGAAAACAAACATTCAACAACATCAAGACAATATCATAATGATGTTGGACGATCAGAAAAACGAGGAAACGATGATATATCATCATGGTGTGATAAGACCCAACCACGTCCTCAAAGGCAAGCGACTGCATCATTCGTTGGACGTCACTACGGACCCAAAACTTCAGGCCCGCCACAACACCAACAGCCTCCAGGTCAAGTTCCTCAACCTTTAATGGCATTGTCAACTGCTCCGGGAGTCAGCCAACAACCGGGTGTACATGTATTTGCTGAGCCCCACCCTCGGATCAGTGCAAGAAACCTGGATCAGCACCTCGGATGGCACTCACAGGAACAAAAACCTCCTCTCTTCCATTTCCCTAATATGCCACGTCAACAGCTGCCAGAATTGTATAGACCTGAACATATGTCTCTGCATCAACAGAGCATGAGATCAGAGGCTCTGAGTGCCCTCGACAAAAAGTTAATGTTTGATCTACTATCTAGAGCACTATCTTCCATTTAAACCCAGCGGTGTGCATCTGTGTCGCTTTTTGCAATATCAGTTATTGTGTTAGGATATAAACGGTTTCGTTTTAACCGAAGTCCTGAGTCTGAGTCAGCTGCCTCTTTTCAAATAACCTTGTAAGTTAATTGTGTTCATTCTGTATAAATATGCGTTCAAAAAGTGGATTAAACATTGGACACGTGAACGTATATCACTTGGGGAACAAGCTGCATGATGTCAGTTTACTTCTCAATACGTCACCATCGCTTCATCTACTTGGGTTAACAGAGACAAGACTGTCAAACCTAAAGCATAATGATGATTCTGTTGAGATTCAGAATTATTCTTTTATAAGACGTGATGCTGCTCATCCAAATCACACGGGAATCGGTGTGTATGTGCACAACGATTGTTTTCATGTTGTAAAACGCCGGCATGACCTTGAACCACAGAGTGTAGAGTGTATTTGGCTAGAAGTAAGGCCAAACAATTCATCTCCTATTCTAGTTGGATTCTTATACAGAAATCCCGCCTGCACGGATGAATGGTTTGATGACTTTATAGATATGATGGACAAAGTCAACGTGTGCAATTGTAATATGCTATTATTGGGAGACTTTAATATTAACATGTTAGTAAACCAGTCTCAATGGCTTGACAAAACTGAATCGCTAGGTATTACTCAACTTATAAAAGAGCCCACAAGAGTAACTAGCATGTCTTCAACTCTTCTGGATCATATATACACGAACAATGATAGCATGGTTCTAAATGCTTCAACATCTAATATTTGCATGAGTGACCATAAACCCATCACGTGCACTTGGTCGTGTAAACGACCAAAGGTAATGTCAAAAGGTCATACCTATATCACGTATAGATGTTTTAAAAAATTTGACAAGTCTGCGTTTTTACTTGACTTAAGTTTGGCAAATTTCCAATTGGTGTCAAATTGTTTTGATCCTGAAGAAGCTGCATTGTTATTTGTCAGAACATTATTATCTGTTGTTGACAGACATGCTCCAATCCGCAGGAAAAGAGTTAAATTTTCGACTGTACCGAACTGGATGACAGGTGAAATTAAAGATGCTATGTTAGTTCGAGATTTTCTAAAAAAAATTAAACAGTTTGAACTTTACAAAAAAATGCGAAACAAAATTTCTGAATTGGTGAAACTTGCAAAAAAGAAATATTTTCAAAATCTTATAATAGATAAAAATGACATATGTCAAATTTGGCGTGCAATGAATCAACTGACTAGTAAATCACGCAAAGCCCCATCCTGTATTAATCCTAATATAACTGCTGATGATTGTAATAGTTACTTTCTATCTATGACCGACAATGTTCTTGATTCCTCAGCCAGTTCTGATCAGATTGGCTATAAGGTGCCTGAAGTACTCAGTCAATTTTGTAATGAGAAACTTTTGCCATCTGACTCGTTTGATATACCTGTAATCACAGTCGTTGAAGTTGGTGCACTAATTTCTAAACTAAATAACAAAAAAACAATGGACACAAACAATCTTAATTCACAAATTGTAAAAATGTCACTTCCTTATATTGTAAACAGTTTAACCCATGTATACAATCTCTCTATCAGGAAGAATGTCTTCCCATCAGTGTTTAAAACGGCTAAAGTTATTCCAGTACCAAAGTCAAAAGACACCGATAGCCTTGACAACTACAGACCGATATCTATTCTCTCTATACTGTCTAAACCCCTGGAAAAGCATATACACACCCATCTCCTTAAATATGTTGAAGAAAACAATATTTTTCATCCTTATCAATCAGGTTTTCGTCCTAAACATTCATGTCATACTGCCCTTACCCGGCTCTGTGATACCTGGCTAAAAGCAATAAACAATCGTGAAATGGTTGGAGCGGTATTCCTTGATCTCAGGAAAGCATTTGACTTAGTTGATCACGCTATTTTGTTAGACAAATTACTTATTTACCTGCAAAATAGCTCATCTGTGTCCTTTTTTACATCATATCTGTCAGATAGGAAACAAGCAGTCTACCTAAACGGTTCATATTCATCACAAGGCACTGTAAAATGTGGAGTCCCACAAGGTTCTATCCTTGGTCCCTTACTGTTTGGACTATACATTAATGATTTACCATTACACCTCAAACAAGAAAATGCTGTACTTGATCTTTTTGCGGATGACTCAACACTTCACAGCAGTAATACAGATATAAATCTCATAAGAAAAGTACTCCAAGAAAGTATAGCAAATATTAATGATTGGTGTAATTGTAACAGAATGGCACTGCATCCTAAGAAAACAAAAAGCATGTTAATAACCACAAGACAAAAACACCAGCGACAGCCTCTGAGCCTTGATCTTATGCATGGTACAGTTAGCATTGCTCAAGTCCATCAACACCGTGTGCTTGGAGTTGTAATTGATGATGAACTTAACTGGCGCTCTCACATTGATACAGTTTATAAACGAGTTTCTAGGAACCTTTTCTTACTTAACAAGCTCTGGTGCGTTGTTTCTGTGGATGCCCTCAAAATGTTTTTCCACGCACACTGTCTCTCTCACATTTGCTATGCATCTACTGTCTGGTGCAATGCCAGTGATGTTCATATAAAGAAAATAAACACACTTCACAAGAGAGGTGTAAAGTTATTAAACCGAGATCCCAATATGACTACTCAAGAAAAATACACTCAACTGAACATTCTTCCGCTACATCAGCAGTTCTTTTTAAATGCTAGTGTTTTCATGTTTAAAATGTACAACCATGAAACACCTTCATACATCCAAGACCTGTTTGAGCGTCCTCCTGGTAGAGCGAGGCTTTTGAATTATACGCTACCGCTCCCACGCATTGATTTGTATAAATCTAGTTTATCCTACTGGGGATCGCTTGTGTGGAATATACTTCCAATGTACTGTAAAACATGTCAAACCCTTTCATCTTTTAAAAAAAATGTTCGAAAATATCTTTGTCAAAAATAATTCTCTCCCTACGCTTTAAAATCATAACTGTTACTGCATAACATCTTAATCATCATTTTAATAATCAATGAACCACGTTATTATAACTAGTGTTTTGTTACTTTTAACCTGATTACAAATTCTTAGTTAATTAGTTATTCGTTTGGCTGTTCAATACATGTTATATAAATATATAATTGTAATGTATAATGTCATGTATGTCTAAAAGGGACAGGTTGGAAGATTAGGCATTGCCTAAAACCTTTATCCCTTTGTATTAAAGTTTTGAATCTGAATCTGAATCTGAATCTCTCTCTCTCTCTGCACAGCAGGTGTTGCGAGCTCAGAAAGTTGCTTCAATTTACAATGTTTCTCCAAAGTCTTATGTTTAAAGACTTTGCAAAGCTGTGTCAGAGGATTGTCGAATATCTTAAACTAAAAGAGTGATCAGAATTTATATTTCATCGGTATAATTATATAAAAGGGACGTTCATCCTTTTGAAATAATCTGTTGTTTTGTCACTTAAACTGTATATCCTTTTGACTTTAATTAAACTGAACTGAAGTTGACTTAACGGAACTTAACTTCACTCTATGTAACTTGACTTCACTTCTTCACTTGACTTCAATTCATTTCATTTCACTTCCATTAAAATTATGTTCAAATTTCTTTGAAACTTATTCAATTCAATTTGATCGAATTTAATTTCTATTCATTACAGTTTAGTATTATTTATCTTAATTTCATTTTATTGTGTGTTTTAGCAGGCGAGCAAGGTTGGGTGGAAAAGATGAGAGCTGGAAGAAAGCAGCGAGCCGCTGTTCCTGGCACCACCACGCCTGGTTCGCGTGACCTGAAAAATATGCTGCTTCGTCAGAAATCTGCTCAACTGGACGAAACTCACAACTGGCCAGCGAAAAATCGGACCAAATGAAACCAACAGGGCCTAGGGTCCTTGAGTGTCATCGAGAGTCGTAATATTATTCTAAGCTGTTTCCTAAAAGGAAATGAAGCGATTATTTTTTTCCCTTATTTTACAGTTTTTTGTTTAGGCTACTTTTGTATTTATCAACATATGTTGAATGATATATAGGTAGCTTTATTACATTTCTTGGTTTATTTACTTTTTTATTACGTGAAAATAATGAATACATTTTGAGCACTGTTTCGGTTTAAAGTATTGTATGTGTGTGTGAGTGAGTGAGTGTGTGTGTGTGTGTGTGTGTGTGTGTGTGTGTGTGTGTGTGTGTGTCTGTGTGTCTGTCTGTGTGTCTGTCTGTGTGTGTGCGTCTGTGTGTGTGCGTCTGTGTGTGTGTGTGTGTGTGTGTGTGTGTCGTGTGTCGTGTGCCGTGTGTGTGTGTGTGTTTGTGTGTGTGTGTGTGTGTGTGTGTGTGTGTGTGTGTGTGTGTGTCGTGTGTGCGCTCGCTCGCGTATGCCGTATTCAAAGAGACAAACATCACTTTTTGAAATAAGTGAGTTAACTCAGCTTCAGTAAAACAGGCACACTTTATTCATGAAGAAAACATTTCAGCATATAGTCTTATGTCACGATACCCGCAAAACATATACCCATGATTTAAAACGACTATTACTGCTTTTAGTATGGCACACACACGAAACGTTATTCCAGTCGGAACTGTTCATTTTATGAAATAAGTGTATTAATAATCGTGTAACATTGACTTGCTAACTGTAATAAATGTAAACATTGAATAATATGGCACATAAACATGTACAGCCTGTCAAACAAAACAATATTGAGAGTTCGTGTTACTGTGCTAAAACCAAACAAAAGACAAAATAATGTGATACAGCAAATCAAAACCTAGCAACCGGCTGTGCCTGAAGTGTAAGCCCATGTTAATCCTGACAACAACAACAACAACAACAACAACAACAACAACAACAACAACAACGAGGTCGACAAAGACTACGACGGCGACGATTACGACGAGGAAGAGGACGACGACGTGATCTAGCCAAACCAGCTATGTTTTCTGCTCCCCCAGACATAGCTCTTTTGGCTAGCTATTTTAGTTTTCGTTCTCACCCGGGTCCGGAACAAAAACTTCTTTTTCCGTATGATAGGCTCATATGCTGTGTCTGCTTCGGTCTCAGCTGTCAACTCAGCTTTCTCTCTCTCTCTCTCTCTCTCTCTCTCTCTCTCTCTCTCTCTCTCTCTCTCTCTCTCTCTCTCTCTCTCTGTCTCTCTCTCTTTCTCTCTCCTCTCTCTCTCTCTCTCTCTGTCGCTCTATCAGTACAGAAAGATGTCTTTATAATGAATTGTCAGAATGTATTCCAAATGAGTGTGGTCAATTATGTATCTATACATCCGTAGATGCCTTTCATTTGTTTCATGAATTTTAATACTTATAGACTTGTTGTGTGGTAAATGTTGAAGGATGAAAGAAAATATATTGTGAGTGGACGGATGCATGTTATTCATTAAAAAGTCCCACAATGATGACTGTGCTTGGCAAAAAAACAAAATAAAAAGCTGTCAACAAATAAGAAAAAGAACAAGTCGCATGAAGCGATATTGAAACATTAGTCAATCGGTAGGCATCAAACTAAAAGATCAACACCAAAAACCCGTCATCGCCGAGACTACATTCAGATAGTCTCGGCTGAACTTCTCCGAAGACCGATACGGTTCACGCTTGTCTCCGCGAAGCATGTGAACAATATACTCGACATATTTTCTTTAATTCTGAGCGCGTTTTTCAAGTAAACGTAACATATCTATATATTTTTGAATTGAGGAGAAAGTAAGGAATACAATGCAATTTTTTTTTAAATCTATAAGTTAAACATCGTTTTTAATGACAATTTTAATGAGCAAACTAATCAACTAATCTTTACGCTTCCGCGCTGTAATACAATCCCAAAGTCCGTACTGAGTCAAAGATTGCTTGACCCAAATGTCAATCAATTTGGCAGAGTTTCAATCAGTCTACACATTTCACTCTACTTAAGGTTAGAACAACTGTGGCGATAAGTAGCTTGGAACAAGGTCCAATCCTTGGCATACTAGCGCTGTTCGATCGTGTGGGGTCAGTGGCAGTCGTAACTTGGCCAGCTTGCTGTTGCAGAGGCCAGCGGTGACTTCGATTTCATTGACCAACTCCCTGGCGTCCCAATCCGTCCTTTAAACCTCGCGGGTTGCTCGTTGTGGAGCTTGAACCCCTGCTCGGATGTTGTTCTTCTTTGGCGGCTCGTACATCGCGTTTGGCCCGCAGCTGCTGTCCTGAAGTAATTAATGGATCCGATTGGAGGCGATTCGAGTTAATAACTATGACATTATGCCATTTCATTCTTTTGATTTGATTTGATTTGACATAAGACATACGACATAAGACAGACAGACAGACAGACAGACAGACAGACAGACAGACAGACAGACACTGTCACACAGAAAGGCAGACATACAGACAGAGACGCAGTCACACAGTTAGCCAGACAGACATAAGACAGACAGACAGACAGACAGACAGACACAAGACAGACAGACAGACAGACAGACAGACAGACAGACAGACACTGTCACACAGAAAGGCAGACATACAGACAGAGACGCAGTCACACAGTTAGCCAGACAGACATAAGACAGACAGACAGACAGACAGACACAAGACAGACAGACAGACATAAGACAGACAGACAGACAGACAGATAGAAATGGCTAACATTTAATTACCTGCTTCATATTCATGCAGCCTGGTTGGAGAAACGTCGGATAAAATCAGCCAGAAGCAGATGGTCACGAGGTTGATTTTCACTCGCATCTTTAAAAGCCACAAAAGAAAGTAAAAGCTGAGATAAACAGTGAGTAAGTGAAACACACAAAATTGCGAACAAAGAAGAAAATGTATCCTACATACGTGAGAGATACATCCATGACACAAAAACAATACTGTTCACTTCACATGCGTGTATATCAAGTAAATGAGGTCAACGGGTCAAGCTATGTGACTGGTTATGCATGGACTACTTTTGCAACCAAAAATGCCAAATTCAAGAAATGTTCCGCGGAGCATTGCAGAGCCAACATTTCAAATATATTTGAAAAACACAATTGGATCGATGACGGGCGCTGTGGCGGGGTTGTCAGGCCTCTTAATCGGAAGGTCGAGGGTTCGAATCCCGGCCGCGGCCGCCTGGCGGGTTAAGTGTGGAGATTTTTCCGATCTCCCAGGTCAACTTATGTGCAGACCTGGTAGTGGCTTATCTATATATCTATATCTTTGTATATATATATTTATATATATACTAGAGGAATACCCGGCTTCGCCGGTTTTCATCCACCAGTTTGTGCCAACCAAATTTGATGCAGAATATTTACGATATCACAAACAGAACTCTACAATCCACAGGTGTTGCCTTGCTATAAAGAGCTATAAATATCTCACAACTTCTAAGGCGAACAACTCTGCAGAGTCTGCTGTGAAGAGCGGCGGTAGTCTCCCTGTCACACCCGCCCCCGTTTGAATGAACCGAACCATGGACCCGCCAAGCTTAGGTCCCTCCCAGATTCGTGGAATGGGAACAGCACGAAAATGATTCAGTGACCATAATGCCATTCCTGATCATATCATGTCGAGTCCCATCCCTGTCGACGACGCCGAATGTAATCGAGTGCCGAAACACAACAATCACATTTGAAGGCAAAGTCCACTCACACAGGATTGAGACATTTAGAGCTTATCTCTATGCCCTTTTAAAACTGTTATGGCTTCTCAAAGGAAGGCCAGAACATAGAGACACACCAAAGCCACCAGACCACATCACAAACAGAACTGTAAAATCCACAGGTATTGCCCACACACACACACACACACACACACACACACACACACACACACACACACACACACACACACACACACACACACACACACACACACACAGAAGCCGTATATATATATAGATATATCTATAAATATATAGAGATAGATGACAGTGTAATTTTCGCGTGGCTATAAATTGATTCGACCTTTGCACTTTTACAGTGAGGACAATTTACGGGTGCAAGGACAGCGTTCTGGACAGTGTAGTGACCTTCTAAAAATAGTAACGGAATGGGAATATCCGCGCGCCACACGAAGGAAGGGAGGTAAACGCTGAAAACACTGGAGAGATAAGGAAGAGTTACTGCTAGTGGATCCCGAAAAAAAAAATCGGTTCGCGCTGCGCGCTGAGAGCACGTGTTGAAATATCTCATCGACCAGATTGTGTCCCGGGTGAACGTGAATATGGCCACCAAATTTGAAACAGATCCATCGAGAACCTTGGCCGCGCATCGAGCACAGGAACAGACACACAGACACATAGACAGACACAAGTCGTATATATATATAGATACACACACTCACACACACAAACACACAAACACACGCACACACAAAACAAGATTCTACAGCCGATCCGCTTCCTCTTTTGAGAAGCAATCATGTGCTGCATTAGTGCTCATCTTTTACAGACATGGTGATGAACAAATTTACTCACCTTTCTCAAAGATGTCCCCTAGTTGTTGTTGTTGTTGTTGTTGTTGTGGTGGTGGTGATGTTTGTTGTTGACGTTTACTCTGTTGGTAGTTTTCTTCTTCATTTGATGTTAATTTTGTAGGAATTTTCTAAACACTTCCTTGTTTGCTTGGGTGGGGTAAAACCCAATGGTAGCATGATAAAAAAAATCTTGTTACAACGTTGCTCTTTCTTGACTTCAAAGTTATTGCCATGTAAGAAAGAACTTAATGCGTGTGTGATTTCTGTTGGCGTGAGTGTATGATCTAGGTGTGTGTGTGTGTGTGTGTGTGTGTGTGTGTGTGTGTGTGTGTGTGTGTGTGTGTGCGTGTGTGTGCGTGCGTGCGGGCATGCGTGTGTATGTGAATGTATGTGTGTGTGTGTGTGTGTGTGTGTGTATCGGTGTGTGTGTGTGTGTGTGTGTGTGTGTGTGTGTGAATGTATGTGTGTGTGTGTGTGTGTGCTTGCGTTTTCGTGTGTGAGAATGGTAACAAAACAATCTAGCACACAAAAAAAACACTCAATAACGTTTTCATTTCTTTATCTCGTTAACCCGGCAATTAAACATACTACCACAAAAGAACAAGAAAAACAAGCTGAGAAAAATATCAACAACAATGGCAGTATTCAAGAGTAAAACAAGGAAATTACAGGGTCTCTGTTGTCAGATACTTTTTTTCTTGGCTCTGTTGTCAGATACTTTTTTTTGGCAATAAAGAAATTCTTTGACTTCCTGTTTACAAAGTGAGCTTACGTGGGCGAACATAAGGAACGATCAAAGCGCAAGTCGCAATTAATAACTTAACTGTTTCCACGAAAAAAATGCTGGTGTTAGGAAGGCTAATCTGAAAGACAACACTAAAAATGTATAAACCAAAATGCATTGGTAGATAATAGACGTGCATTGATCATTAACACACACACACACACACACACACACACACACACACACACACACACACACACACACACATATCCTTTTACTCTTTTGGGACTGTTAGGTCTTTTGTTTTAGGTAGGCGGAATGACTTTGGCATGTTTAAGTACATTTGGAAAATAATATGCTTTGATGTATACGTACATTGTACAAATAAGTCAGTGGTTTACCAATATATAATAGAGCCATTGCTAATAAATTTAGTATCAGGACTACTGGACTTTGTGCTTTATAAATTAGAAAGCATTTTTTCAACTCCATGTACAGTGATGCGGGGAATTGTGAACATATCCTAATCTGTACGTTTACTACCACAAAAGGTAATCAATAACAGCGAACGTTTATATTCATCACTTTTAACTCCGCCTTGGGCTGAGAACCGAAGTTTACCAGGAAGTGACAGAAAATGTTCGGGCGCTGCAGCCAAGAATGACATTATGAAATCTTTGATGAAATATTCAGTCTGTTATGATAAATATTCACTCTTTCGTGAAATATCGTGTTCTTTGACACTGTACCGACCTCTCAGAGATCAACACTCTTGTCAAGAAAAATCGACCTTGACCTCATCAGGGTTCACGCGGCGATACGTTCCAGTCATGCTGCACGTGTTGGTATCCACTGGCAAAGTTTTCATATCTTTGCAAAACACCTCCGTCTTGCTGAAGCCAGAATTTTCGTTGATATCTCCTGTAGGTGTTTCCATCTGAACGGTGTGTTTGTCCGATGTTTCGTCTTCGCTAGCAGAGAAGGTAGCATTGTCGTATTCAGGAGAATTGCTGGTTAACATTTTCTTGTCGCCCGCGATGTGGAGAGAATACTGCAACCTGTACAAAGTTCAGGGGAATTAAGTCACACACTGACCACGATAAACATGACAAAGAACAAGAACAAGAAGAACAAGAAGAACAAGAACAAGAAGAAGGAGAACAAGAACAAGAAAGAGTAGAGGAAGAAAACCCGAAGAAGAAGAAGGAAACCCGAGAAAAAAAATCGTTAAAAAAATCATCAAGTGCAGGACGGTGCAAAAATATTCTTTATTCTTCAATGCAAATTTACATATCAGAGAGAAAGTTTGACAGAGAGACATAGACGGCGAGAGAAGGACCCATGTGTCCCAGAAGAGAGGGTCCGAGGCCTGACTGTGGGTGAAGGTTTTACAGCAGTGACGCATATAGAGACAGAGAGACAAAGAGGAACAGACAGAGACAAAGAGAAAGACCCACCTTTCCCAGAAGAGAGGGTCCGAGGTCTGTGTGTAGGTGAGCGTTTAACAGCAGCGAGGCACAAAGAGACAGAGACAGAGTGACACAGACAGAGGCAAAGAGAAGGACCCACCTGTCCCAGAAGAGAGGGTCCGAGGCCTCAATGTAGGTGAAAGTTTTACAGCAGCGACGCAGCACGGGCGCCATGTCGGACTCTGGCACTTCTTCCAGTCGCACCACCAGCAGGTGACGTCTCCGCTCTTCCAGCGATTGGCGGTACGCCTGCTGCAGTTCCTCCATCGCCCAGCTGCTCCTGCAAGCAAACAGAGGGAGGGAGATGGTGTGATGCAACAGCGACTGACAAAGACACTGCGTTAAGGAATAAGTGATTGGAAGATTCAGCTTTCAGACGAAAAGAGATTCAGGACTAAACAGGCAAGAGGTTCTGGAGTCGAAAAGATTGCTAGAATACCACAGAAAATAAAGTAACACGACGAGAAACAAAACGAGAGAGAAAAGTTAAAAGAAAAACCGTATCAATACTATGAGTTAAAATTCATCCGAGAAGCAAAACATTTGCTGTAATGTTTCAGTTTACACACATCGGGTGGAGGAATGAAACCAGGAACAGATTGATCCAGGGGGGTCGGGGGTGTATAACACTGGAGCAACCTATTGTGCAAAGCATATGCGCCCAATGAACCAACTAGTCTGATTTCGATCATGTCTAGAACGAGCAACAAAGTCAAACCCACGCAAGCATTAACAAAAAAAGACACAGAACATCAGTTGCAACTGCCCTCTTACGCCTTTAAAAGCAAAGTCTGGCCCTTGAAAACATTCTGCTCACTAACTCAGATCTTGACAGGCTTTCCCACGCATACACACATAAATGAAAATATCAAAATCCCGGATGCTTCCGGTCCAGATTAGAAGGTTTGGGATGAATTCATTTCTTAGAAGCATCGATTCATTTCACTCACTTTGCGAAGCTCTTGGACAGGACGATGATGGTGTGTCTGCTGGCGGCGATGGAGTCGATGATGTTGTCGATGATGGGTTTGCCCACGACGAAGTCTCGCTGGTGGATGCACAGCTTGACGGGCCCGCAGCCCCGCGCGTTGCTGGGTTCCTCCAGTCTCTTGAGCAGGGAGCCCAGAACCCAGTCGCTGTCCTGGTGGGCGTAGGCCACGAAGGCGTCGAAGACCTTCTCCGAGGGGCCTCTGGGTGAGACTTTTGGGCCACAGGGGATCACGATATGCACGCGCGTGAACAGCAGGATTCGAACCTAATTTCATGGAATAAGTTAAAGAAACTATAGAATTCCGCATTCGAAAAAAAGCACGACGATCCAAAGCGTATTCCATAGAAAAAGTTGAGCTACAACGATACTAGAATTAAGCGTTAAGCTCAAAACAATTGAGGTAAAAGCCCAAACAAATTCAAATGTATACACGAACAAAGAAACGAGGAACTGAAACAAAATAAGAGTTATTCGCAACGTTATTTGTGACGAAAGTAATACCATACAACGTGTTCAGAAGACCTTCAAAGGAGAATGCACTAAATCCGTGAGTGCTATTTTCTTTTGTTCCTCCAAATATGATTCCTTTTAAATTAAAATGTTTTGATTCCAAAGGCCGGAAAACTGTCAGACCATGTATATATGAGTTTGTACTCTGGAATTCTTTAGCAAATACAAATATTTGGTAAAAAAAGGGAGGAAAAAAAACACCCCAAAAAACACTGATTTTCTCACTCACCTCTTTGCGATACTTCAAGGCCAGAATCAACAGCACCGACAATGCAAACACCACCACCACTAGCACCACGACCACGGGTACTAACATTTCATCGGGCTCAGCATAACACTGCAAGTCCTCGGCACTCAGGGAGTCAATGGCACGCCCAGAAAGCGCCGAGGGCGTGGCGCACGTCATGACTGACAGGTGCTGTCTGTAGGTCTTCATAGGTTGCTCCGCCCACTTGGAGTTGTCCTGAAGCTGAGTCACCAGGTCCTTGAGGTCCAGCATGTCACAGCTGCAGTCGATGGGGTTGTTGCGAATGTCCACCACGAAGTCTGGCTGCTGAGACCAGGCTTCGAACATCTCGACGGAGATCTTGGCGATTTCGTTGAACTGAAGGTTAAGCGTTGTCGTTACGTTCCCGTGTGTGTTACTGTAGTCTGGGATGTTTCCTACCTCCGTGATGTTGTTGTGAGAGAGGTCCACCAGTTCCATTGGGGCATTGCTGAAGTAGACTCTCCACTCTCGTACCTCTTTGGGAACTTCCCCCAAGTGTGTGTGGCTGTAGTTGAGGACTCTCAGCTTGGGGTACTTTGTCTTGTCCACCAGGTACTCGAAATGCTTTCGGTCCAAAGGGACGGTGAGGCTTTCGTCAAGGATCTGATTAAAAAACAAAAATATGTCTTGTGGTGACACAGAAAGGAGACAACAACGTGTTACAGGTCTAACACAGAGGCCAGGATTCAACATACAGTTTATGCATCCGTTCAGCCATCCACCCATCTGTTCATCCTACAGTCAGTACATTCACCTTCCACTCCAGGCCCTGAATCCATCCGTCTGTCCATCCATCCATCACTCTATCCACTTATCCATCCAACTCGTCGTCACTCAATCCATCTTATCTATATCTACGTATCTATTCGTCCGTTTGCCTTTAGGAGTAGTAAGATAGGTTTGAGAGACAGATAAAGAGACAGAGAAAGCACAAAGACCAACGGACAAACAGGAAGGCGAGCAATAACAGGCAGGCAAAAACACAGTAATAATGGCTTTAAAAAGGTCGCCTGTCCGTCTGACCGTGTGTTGTTGATGTGTATCAAAGTATCTGAGTTCGTTTTATTGCCCACACACACCTTCCTTCATTGAACCCAAAGCTGACTTCACAAAATTATGTATACGAACAATGCAATGTTAAAGCTTCCTGCAGTGAGCGTCGTTGAGCAGACTTCGCCAAGTCGACTTCGCCCAATTTATTACAGGCGTAAGGTGTACAACAGTTTGATATCTTACCTCCAGGTGTTCATACACACAGTATGTCCTGATGTTGTTCAGCCCGATGCGACTTATCCGAGCGTCTTCGTTTGGGTCGACGGTGGTAGTTTGCACGTCTGACGGAGGGCCAGGGTTGCTGTCGTTCATGACCGAAAGCCGGAATGAAGTAAGGAAGTCGGCGCAGAACACATACTCCTCTCCCAGAGCTTTCGTGTTGTTGACGAACTCTTCAAACCGCTCGTCGCTCCACTGAAAAAGTTCCCTCACGTCTTCAGGGAAGCTGAGACTGTAGTTGAGCTGCTGCAAGGCTGAAGACATCACAGGATTGCATTCCTCTTGTCTTCTCTTCTCTTGAATGTCCAGGTCAGCGATCCCGCGATAGCGATAGACCACGATAGTGCTGTCCTGTCCGCATTCAAATTCGCTCGAGACGTTTTCCGCATTCTCAATCACGTAATTGACCTCTTTGGGATCGTTGAGCCAGACGCAGTCATTCATGTCCAGAAAACGCAGCGAGTCCGGGATCTGTTCCGCTGGGGTTTTGAAATCCGCATACTTGTCCAGTAGCAGGCAGTTGGTTACATTTAGCTTGACCAGTCCTGGGGCCCTCATAGGCCAGGGCAGTCTGACCATGCCTCCCTCTTGACACTGGAGATCTACGGCCACCTGCACAGAAATATCAAGGACTCGATAATTATTTTGTATGCAGATGTGCAGCCGCAAAAACAAAACTGTTAAAATACCCCCCTCCCTCCCCCGTTTGCTATTTGGTAAATCAACGCAGAGATCAGGGTAACCATGTTATCCTTACCTCAATTCCAGTGGAGTTGACCAAAGCGCCGAGAGCGTCTCTCAGAATTGTCAGCTCCCAGACATCATTTTCCCTCAAGTTACAGTGGAGGGTAGCGTTGACGTCAGTATCCACGTCATAGTCTACGTCACAGAAAGTGGTCCACGCTGAGGGAAGGTAGGCCCACAGATCAAAGGAAGTTGTCGCGTTAGAAGGTGGCTGAGACATGGATGAGTTCGTCGTTGGAAAGATCGATGGGGAAGCTGATGTTGACGACGATGATGAGGCTGAAGTTGTTGACGAAGATAATGAAGCGTGGATAAGAAGAGCGACTACAAAGGCTGACAGGGCTCTGATATTCATCTTGTGTGTCTTCTTCTTCTTCTTCTTCTTCTTCTTCTTCTTCTTCTTCTTCTTCTTCTTCTTCTTCTTCTTCTTCTTCTTCTTCTTCTTCTTCTTCTTCTTCTTCTTCTTCTTCTTCTTCTTCTTCTTCTATTGTTCGCAGACTGGTCAAATCTTAAGTCTGGTTTGCCGGACACAAATTAATTGTAATGTCCTTTGAAATTTCATTTGAAATCAATTGATGTCTCGGGCCAAACAGCTTTTCTTGTAGTGCTGTCTCCGTTCTCTAGACAGTCTGCCTGCCAGTCGCGAAAATAGGAACCGCCTGAAGGATGTGCAACTCTACTCTTGTGTCTGGAATCAAAGACAACACAAGTGAGTACAGTGGAACCCCCCTTTTAAGACCCCCCAATTGAAGTCTTCCTCCTCTTTTAAACCTTGTTTTATCAGATGTTCTGTTCATGGCCTCTGTAAATGTACCTCCAATTTAAGACTCCATCCCGTTTAAGAACAGATTTTCTCAGATTTCTGAAGGTTGTTTAAGGGGAGTTCCTCTGTGCGGTGGTATTGCTTCAACGTGGTATGCGTGACCTGCAAGAAAGCCCCTAATAGGCGGAGCTTCATTCACACGGCAATGTTCATAGCGTTGTAACTTGTGTACTTAAATGTGTTGATGACTCGGTACAAGCAAGCAGAAACTTATTTCAGGTAATCACAGAGATTTCTTGTTTGATGAAGATAGGAAAAAAAGGACAAATGGGTCGTGTTTCGAAACAAAACCAAGCTATTTATAGAAACGACTGTCCTCAAAAAAATGTTTTGAGGAAGCAACTCAGTTTAACAAATTCACAGGAACAAAGTAAAATGAAAACATATTTAACCGGGTTTTTTCGTCGAGTCACATCTGTCCTTTTCCTCTCCCTTGTATAAACAAAACAATTTATATCCTCGAGAGGTTTTTCTTCCTCAAATGGTCTATCAACATTTTACATCAGATGACTATTTTATCAAAACTTGATATTACTCAACATAATGGTTGGATAGTACAGACTAAACAAAAGAAACGAACCTGTCAAGAACTAGAAATATAAGCTATAACTATTCGGTTGTGCAGGCAAAACGTCACAGAACATAAAATGCAAATATACACCCCGAAAAAATTCAAGCACCGACAGCCCAAACCACAAATGACATTAAAATACTTCTTATCCCGGACACAAGACAACTTTATCTACACAATAATGGTTGTCTCTGCTGCTTGCACCTAAAAGCAAACAACCCGTTTACAAATTGTACAAGGAAGTAAAACGGCAGAGAAGAAAAGAAACAAATACCAGCTGAACATAACATTTACATGAGAATCAACAACTGCGTAAGAAACAGTTTGACAAGTGGCTCTATCCCATCTCCCCTCTTCCCTCCGTCGCGATATAACCTTGAATGGTTGAAAACGACGTTAAACACCAAATAAAGAAAGAAAAGTAAGAAACAGTCCGACCGACACACACCTTTATTGGGCAAAAAACAACTGCAACAAAAACAAGCAAACAAACAAACAAATAAACAAACAAACCAAACCCAGACAATATTGAAACACAATCTCAGTTTTCGTATTTTTCTGCTTACACCCAAAAACAAGCACCGCTTTTGTATGTAAGATATGACATAAATAATTATTGCTTTGAAAAAAATGTCATAGAAACCAATACGAATTCTTTCTTTATTTGGTGTTTAACGTCGTTTTCAACCATTCAAGGTTATATCAATCAATCAATCAATCAATATGAGGCTTATATCGCGCGTATTCCGTGGGTACAGTTCTAAGCGCAGGGATTTATTTATTTTTTTTATTTTTTTATGCAATTTATATCGCGCAAATTCTATCCTCGCGACGGGCAATACGAATTGAACATTACACTTTTTCGTAGAGTAACGGAACAAACAACAGCCAAATCTGGTGTCCAAAAGTGAACGAAAGACGACTATATTCTCCCATTAAAAATATTAAACACAGTCAAAACATGTATTGCTCCGATCCCTACTTCCACCTTTGAAGCGAACTGTGTGGTCTTAAGTACGAGGGAAAGGGACAGAGCGGTCTGGGAGAGCAAAGAAACAAACACCAACACAGCATGTAATCATTCTGCATGAAGTTAAAACGGAATCTACAACACCTAAACCTCGCTTGAACTAAATATTCCAACATTCACTTCACGAAAGGCTTAGTCACTGCCTAAAGGCGCATGTATCCTTGTTTCCTCCTCACAGCGAACAGCAGGTTCGTAAATACATACAAGAGACAAGAGGAGGGAGGTGTGCGAAAATGGCCCATAAAGCCAGGTAAACAGATAGCAACAGAGCATAAAGTATACATAACCTTGCAACGGAACCGACATAAAAGTCATAACTAAACGGAAGGGAATATTCGTCCACTCACCTTTTTGAAAAGCACAGACACACTTTCAGAGACTTGTTATCTCTCTGTCTGCAACTGAAAGCAATTACGTTGCCTCTAACTACGAGGAAATCCAAGGACTACAACATCTATTACAAAGCACACACATGCAGTCTGCTCCTACCTGTCTATCTACGTGCAGCCGAAGGCGATTAACACCACGTTTGGAGGTACCGAGCAGATTCATACACGGACAACATGTTCTGAAAAATCACGGAGGCACAGCGACAACATGCGTGTCTTTGTGCTTGCACCCGAAGTCGAACAGGACCTGTGTAGGTACTGAGCAACTACAAGGACAACACTTCCTGAAAAGAAGACGGATCTCGGCACAGTACTAAAATGTCTGCAACTGAAAGCAAACGAACGGTTGCAAGTATAAATGTACTGACAAACGACAGACATGTCAGTCAGACATGCACAATAACGTCTTATGTCGTCTCGCTCTTTGCGTGGTTAAAAGCTGATCTACATAGTATTTGCCCCTCGGAACCTACGGTCGCGGTCCAATGCACAGGCCCAGCATAGATTTCACATTATTTTAGGCTAGCCAATCGCGGGGTGGGTATTTCTTCGTCTCCCAAAAGAAAGTGTGTCGTGGAGGCTACAGGCGGTGACGATCCGACTCGCGGTGTTCCGTTTCGCCCTCCCATTGTTGGAATCAGCCACCGTGCAAGTTCACAGGAAACAGGCACAGGCGCATGTATGGATTACTATTTACTCCTCTCTCAGCCTTACTGATCCTTACTACTACTACTACTATTCACAGTAAGGAGGAAGGAGTAAATAATACTCGACCGGCGCTTTGGTACAATCTCCTGTGGACACAGGCACACAACCATCTGCGGTACCGTGATAAAAACAGGTAGTACTGTTGTTTGACTTGACTCAACACAAACTTACTAGACTTTCATGCATACGGCTGGCCGTGCGCTTACAAAATGTAATGAGCTTCGACAATGAGCTGCGACAGTCATAACAAAAAAACACAAAAAGTTAAAATATTGGGACGTTTAATTCAGGACAACATAAAACGTGTACAAGAACCTCGACTTTCTTACACCACTAGACGCGGCGTGAGCTACGGCAGTGTTTTTTTGTTTGTTTTGTTTTTTTCAACATTTTTATTCAATTAATAAACAAGTGATAACAGACATGGTATCTGTGCGTTTTCTGTTTGAACACATACTTTCTCATTTACATGAGGTGCAGAAAAACTCATTATGTTAAATGTTACATTATACAAAAGGACTGAAATTAATCATACGTGAAACTATAGTGTTGTGTCTGCTGGTGTCAACATGCGTAGCATCAAAATGATCATATGTCATCATATATGGATATATTTCTAAACAATATTCGCATCATAACATATGCCTGTCTTTACCTTAAATCAAGGACAATAAACAATAATTTTTTTTTCAATTAATAAAACTTCAGACTAATGTTGAAATCTCAAAACAACATGATTTCCAAAAATAATCTCACATCTGGTAGCATATAAGAAGGTTTAAGCCACTCGTGATAGACGTAATTAACCCAGCCTGCTATGTGTTCCCCCCCCCCCCCCCCCCCCGGAAATGCATGTAATGTACTTAAATATATCATATGTGTTCTTGCTTCTGTGGTTCTTTTTTAAATCATGTAACACATTTGTTTACTTAATAACCATAGTAGGTCCCTCTTTGGGGCGAGGGCCAGATGTAAAAAAGCAAGCAATTGCTCATTCGATTACCCTCGTTAAATAAAATGTCATTCGCGAGCAACTATTGACTACACGTTCGGATTTGACATCAGTGATCCATTAGGTATGGCAACATATTCCAGCAAAAAAAACAAATGTGAAGTATAACAGTGATCTTCCTTATTACCACTTACATGTGCGTGGGTGTCGTGCCTTTGGCAGTGTTCGTTTTGGGCACCAGTATGGCACAGTAAACCATCTAGCTCTCTTCGTCTGGGATCGCTACTATACTGAAAGGCATAAATTCTGCAAATAGTGCATTGAACGATTTTGCTCTCAAACGAAAATCAGATTGAACCTGTAATTTGTAGTTGACATCTTGAGTGTCGGAGCAAATGTTTAACGCTGTCAGCGTGCGATTTGCAGTATTGCTGATCCAGCCACAGCTCACTGTGCTAATAAAGACAATGGGCTGAACGGGAGACAATAACGTAAAAAAAGATAGTGTATGGCCCTATAAAATGCAACTGGCTGTTTGGCTGTATATCAGATATCGCAATCATGCCACGACTTGATGAAGGAGAGAGACAGCAAGCGATTGGGATGCTTAGAGCTGGCCAAAGCATTGGACGTGATGAACACTGAACGTTTTCCGAAATCATTGCGCTTGGACTCAGTCACTTTAAAAAAAATTTGTCATTTCATGATGTTCTATTCAAAATCAATAAAGCGAAGGTTTATAAACACTAAAATGGCCAATAGATAAAATATTCAAACATTGAAAACATTCACCACTGAGTTGATTTTTTGTGATTTTTTAAAGTTCAGTTTGCGGAATTTATGCCTCTCGGTATATTTTCATCTACTGGCTTATATGCTCGTCGCCAGCATAGCTTCTGTCGTCCCCACAGCAAGCATTTCTGTCTGGAAATTAATATAAAAGCTCGACTCCCATCGTTCCCGCTGTCGATATAGGCAGCTGAAAAAATAACAAACACAAACAAACAAACAAACAAACAAACAAACAAACAAACAAACAAACAAACAAACAAACAAACACAATGGTGAGCAAACACGATATACAACAATCAAATCGTAACGATAGACGATCGTTTATCTGTGCTTGTTGCTTTTTGTATAATGCAAGTAAGCAAACTCAAATTTCAAAATGAAAATTACTCATTTCTTTAACGTTTTCTTTATCTCTCACGTACGCTTTCAAATTATAACTATTGGTTTGCAACAATATCTGTATTTAACCCATTCCTGCATTTATGTAAAAATAAGGGCGCACATCAATGTAGCTTACTGTGTTGTATTGTCGTAGGTTTTTGTGTTGTTAATGTATGTAACCTAACATTAACAGAGTTAAACGATGTTAACACCAAACACGATGGGAAACGGAAATGGTGAGAACACGCCGAGCGAGCGAAACAATGATATCAACTGAATTAAATTTTGTTCTTGTATGCTCGCCCGATGGCTTGGGTAACTGTTCGTTTACATGAATGTAGCAACATCAGTGTGTGTATATATATATTGTTTATATATTGTTTCTTTCACAATTTCTGATGTTTTATATATATATATCTATATATATATATACATATGTATATATATATATTGCTATTTCATATGTTACGTGGATTTCCATTGGGCAATTGGGCAAAACTGAGCTCAGTGCAAAAGTGATATCGACGACATGTCCGTCGATATCAGCGTTGATATCGACGACCTCTTTATTGCTTCCCCACTTCAAAAACAAAAACACCTAAATTTAAAAACAAACAAATATATATGAAAATGTAATTATCCCAGAATTTAGTTGAGCAAGTGACTAAAGACTTTTTAAAAGAAAAAACATTTTGAAATACTGAAAAGTACAAGAAAAGAGTGAACAAAAAGATATAATAAGCAGAGGGAGGGATATGGAACAGCCAAAACTGAGACAAATACTTTTGTAATTTCTTTACAGTAAATACAAAATGTCCAGAGAATTAGCAATATATCTAACATTGACTGACTGTGTGATGATGTGAAGGAAATCACGAATAACACTAACAGGCAAAGTTTGATAGTGATATCCTCCACGCTTTGAGAGCGCTAACCAGAGATAATAGAGTGACGTAGTGAAGTGTGGTGCACGGATTGTAAATTCAGCTCACTGACTGAGAGAGTTGATGTTGTGAATCGCAACAAAGATATCGTTACACTTAACCACTGTCCAGCGACAGGGAGGGGTTGTCACAGGAATCGACCGGGAGAAAGGAATCCCGAGTAGAGCACTTAACAGGTAAATGGAATAAGCATTTGAATACCGTTAATGTTTATCGCATAAGTTGAATCGACTAACACTGTAACTTTAAACATAGCAGATAGATATCTAAGACAAGATGTCCGCTATTTATGTTGTGCAGTGCGTCGTATAACCGGTCGTAAAGGAAGATAGTGTCCAGATGACAGAATGAAGGATCTGAGAAGCCGCCGGAATATCACGCCTATAGACTCGCATAGCTGAGATTCGATGGGATTTCTAGAAGCTAGTACACGGTTATTTTTGTCCGTAGAGTTGGACCATAGTGGTCACAGGGCAGTAGAAACTGAGTAGACCGAGGTCACCAGTAGAAGGAAGTAGTAGTTAAAATACATTTCCTAGTGAACAGCAATAGAAGCTGTGTAATTCTGCGTATGACCAGAATTAAAATATGTCTACAATATCTTAATTACTTAAGAGATAAGGAATATTTAGTAGACAGAGCAGACGGTGTTTTAAGTCTGCCGTAGTAGGAACTATAACTGTTTTTTGTTGACTACACACGAGCCGTGAGTAGATACCTGTAAACTAGATATCGTGTGCCTGTGAGTTTACGGACTGTTTTGTAGTTTTATACCTCAGTGAAGGGTAGAGATTTTTGTCATTGCAATTGTGTACGAGATTGTCATCTCGAGTTGTTGTTTTTTTGCCTACAAAACTGTGAGTACTGGAATTTTGAGTACCTAACATTTATGTTCATGATTGTGTGTATGATGTCATAGCCGTATAATACAGTGGAGGGAACGTACCGTTGGCGTTGTGTTTGATTCCTGTATGACAGCATACTAGCTCATTTACATTCATTCACAGATGATATTTTCTGCTATTGGTCTGTTTCGACAGTGATATCAAAATCGAGACCGGAGGTCGAGATTTTGATATCACTGTCTGAACAGACCATAGCAGAAGATATCATCACACAGTCCGTCAATATTGGGTAATATATATGTGTGTGTGCCGTGTGCGGTGTGTGCGTGTGTGTGCGTGTGTGTGTGTGCGTGCGTGTGTGTGTGCGTGTATGTGTGTGTGTGATATGTAATTCTGTTTTGACAAACCCCAGTATTTGCTATAATTATCATAAGCCTGTTGCGGACCTCAGTTATGAGTGTAAGTCTAGTTTGATAGTCTTCTCTGATTGGACCGAGGCGAACCAGGATGTTTTCACTTCTCAATGAAGTGTCGGTTGTGTCCTGAAAGAAAACGCCTTCTGGCCATCACGATTGTAAATCTTGTGCACTGAGAAGCACGCACAAGATTCAGTCTTCGGATCGATGCGCCTTACGTATGTGTGTGCGTGTGTGTGTGTGTGTGTGTGTGGGGGTGTGTGTGTGTGTGTGTGTGTGTGAGTAGTGTGTGTGTGAGTGTGTGTGTGTGTGTGTGTGTGTGTGTGAGAAGTACGTGTGTGTGTTAATGTGTGTGTGTGTGTGTGTTTGTTTGTGTGTGTGTGTGTGTATATATACTGAACTCCAAAAGAAACGCAAGTTAAGAGTTATTTAAGGTTTTGTTAAAATTCATGCACCAAAGGTGGGTTTCAGGTGAACATTCTGCACGAGCATGAGTTAGCATAGTGTCCTGCACGTAGCCTGTGAAAATCATGTGTGCAGCGCCCAGAGTGCGCTCTCTGCAGCGTGCTGAAGATTGAGACTGTTTTTTGCTCGCGCAGCCCACACAAAAGCTGCCAGACCTGATTTTTGTCGTTAACAGTACTCAGCTCACACAAGGAACAAAAACCTGTCTCCGTCCACTGTCTGAAATCAGCCATTTGTACAGTAGAAGCATGCCAAGACTGAGCGCCATTGACCGGGAGAGAGCAATCGGGCGATTGCAAGCTGAAAATCGCCCAGCTGCCATTGCAAATGTCATGGGCGTGGCAACCTCGACCACCTGTCGTCTGTGGACCCGATTCCGAGCCAGCGGCAGCACCCGGGATGATGCTACAAGCGGACGACCTCGTGTGGCTACTGCTCGCCAGGACCGGGTCATCTACCGTCAGCACCTGCGCCAACCGTTCTTCCCGGCTACAGAAACCTCCAGGAACACCGTCAACCGCCTGGTGCGCTCCATGAGAGACAGATGCCAGGCCCTTGTCAACGCCAATGGGGGACACACGCGTTACTGAGCCTGGCGATGAGAACTTTCTTTCGGTAACGTTTTTTGTTGGTGACAATCAAAGACCATTGCCCCGAGATGCTTTGTACCAATTTTCGTGAAATTCGTTCGATTCGATCTCCTCAAAATGAAATGCCACAGAATGAGATTAAATTTCTTAATCTTGCGTTTCTTTTGGAGTTCAGTGTGTGTAGGTCAACGCGTGTGTATGTGTGTGTGTGTTTGTGTATGTGTTTGTATGTGTGTGTGTGTCGGGGGGGCTGTGCATGTGGCACACACACACACATACACACACACACACAAGTACACGCAAGCACGCACAAACACGCACACACACAGAGGTGTTGATGCATTACTTTATAGCGGAATCGAGTTGTTTCAGAAGCCTATCATAATAGAAGCAGCTAAGTACTATTACCAGCAGTCGACACGCGATAATACATATGCCTTTTCACTTTTCCTTGTGAATATCCATTACTAAAAATAGAATACCGGATTGTGGGAAAGCTGTTCAATGGCACTCATGCACTATAATCGATTTTCAATACACGACTCAAAAACGCGTTTTGATCGAGGTCACGTCGGGTTGGCTTGGGGTCACGTGAGTTTAGGAAAACACACCTGCTTAGCGATCACTTCAAGTGATCCGCAAGCAATCAGAGACTAAGCGTGGCACCGCGGATTTGCATATTTTCGAAAGAATGGTATTATATTGAGCGCACGCTGCATAACATACACATCGAGTTAGTTGTTCGTCCCGATCGCAGTTTAAAACCGATCATCAGCGTGGTATTTGCTTTGCCTCGTTTTGAAAAGCATGTCCGCATAAAAGGGGCTCTTACTCTACCCTTTCGTTTAAAAATCATGAAAGAGATATTTCCGGAAAACATCGTTGAGAATAAAGATCTGGATTGTATACAATAAATTATTATGTAATGTACCATAACTATAGAACACACACACACACACACACACACACACACACACACACACACACACACACACATACACACACACACACACACACACACACACACACACACACACATTCTATGATATGCAATTCACACTTGTATAAAAGTATGTTATCGTTTTTCGGGTTGATTTCTATTGAATGTAGGACAAAGGGAAAAAACCCAATAACACAGTCATTTAAAATCACAGATTAAAACAAGATCACAACTAAAAAGAACAAAGCACAAAGATGCAGCGACTGATGAGTACTTAGATTGCAGTTTACTATATCATACATACTGCAGCCAGAAATTAAAAGGATAACAGGGATTTGTTTCTAACTACGATTGACAACTGTTGCGATTTGCATTATTGGTACGAATATGGCATGGTAAACCAGCTAGTTGTCACGGTCGAGATTTGTCTGGGTCCTTTATTGAAGGTGTCCTGACTTCAGAGGGCCCTCACATCGCAGATATTCAGTCTTTCCATCAACATGTGTGACCCTCCACCACGAAATGAGTCGCATGTCACCTCGCGCGGTTCTGCGCTAGGCTTAATATTAAGTCCGGGGAGTGTCTGGTAACAGTGTGAGGGTCACCTTAGTCACAGGCTTTTAACTCGAACAGGTTTTGATCTTTTCTAAAAACGGATGTCACCACTGGATAGAGCGTAAATAACTCTTTAAGAAAATGTAAAAGTATGAAAATCATGCACAGGTGACATGCGACTCATTCCGTGGTGGAGGGTCACATTTATGCACCGACGACGCTGATGGCGTCAGTGTTATCCCCAGCAGTGCCTCCCATATGACCAGCTGCGACTCTTCTGACGGGAAAGAAGTGTCTTGGCGTAGCCCGATCCTGCTCCCCTGTAGTTGACGCGTGACCATGGTGTAGATCGTTCACGTCGTGGAAGGTATCGATGTGCATCATTTGGGTCCAGACCTTGCACGAAAGGATGACATTTTCTGTATGTTTTGAGCAAACTTTCAAGCCATGGACAGAGGCAGAGACAAAGAGGCGTACAGAAAAAAACCACGAGGGAGATTTGATGAGAGCGGATACACACTCACAAGCACACACTCGCACAAGCGCAAGCGCGCATACACAGACACACACATTCACACACACACACACACACACACACACACACACACACACACTCCTCCACACACACAAACACGCCCACACACTGACACACGCACACCCAC
The DNA here is from genome assembly GCF_037325665.1 of Littorina saxatilis. Taxonomy (NCBI): domain Eukaryota; kingdom Metazoa; phylum Mollusca; class Gastropoda; order Littorinimorpha; family Littorinidae; genus Littorina; species Littorina saxatilis. Next base: position 19,063,119 of record NC_090245.1, read on the forward strand.
ACGCGCACAAACACACACACACACACACTTATTTACATACACACACACACACATCACACACACATACACACTGACACACATGCATATACTAACACACACACACACGCACAGATACACACATACACACACTGACACACACACCCATACTTATTTACACACACACACACACTCACACTCACATACACACACACAAACACAGACACACTCACACACATCCTAGTACATACGCACACACACACGCCCACACCCTTACTTATACACACACACACACACACACACACACACACACACACACACACACACACACACACATATAAACGCATACACTCACACATAAACAGAAAATATACGCACACACACACACACACACACACACACACACACACACACACACACACACACACACACACACACACTGACACACACAGATTAAATATATATATATATATTTTTTTTGTATTCTTATTTTTTTCAGTGCTTGTTTGGCTCTTGGCTGTCTTAGCCTTTTTTTTGTGTGCATCATCAATAATAAATACCTTGCACTATTTCACCGCCTTCCTGTTGACTGCTGAGTGCAAACGTCATGAGAACGAAAAGCAGCACAGTCAACCCGACGACAGCAAAATGAAACTGCATCGCTGTTGCCTGTGACAAGTAGCAAATGAACATAGGGGAAGAGCTCCTAATAATTATGGACCACTTTTTGTTTCATGCTGACAACTAGCTTGTTTTCTTGCGAAGAAGTTTCATTTTGTGTTTGGTATAGTCCTTCTCTCTTAGGTTAACCGTTAAGCCTGATTAGAGTGAAATAGCTTTGATAGACATTCAGCAAAAATTAAATACAGAAAAAATCACAAAGGGTCCATAATTAGGAGCCCTTCCCCTACAAACGTGCGGGTAACGGAACCAGAAACCTCCAACACTGTATGTGAAAGAAATATTCTGCCACTCACCTTCTGACAAAACCCAAAAGCCAACCAACACAAGATAGGCGTGAATGAATACGATGGGTTAAAACCAGAACCATCTAACTGGATTTCCACCATTTTGAGAAATGGCCACTTGAAGATTTCAACCCCTTATAACAAATAGTAAACACAGGATTGTAGCCCTCATATTTTACACACTTGACTTAGAGGTAACACTGGTCATGCACACTAGTAATCAATTTAATTGAACAACTTTTTCATATGCAAAAAAGGTATAATTTGTTCTGCTTCCAGAATACACTCCTGCTCTTTTCTCAGTTCTGGAGCTAGAAAAGCCCAGTGCACCATAGCTGCTTCTGACTTCCACACAGACCCCACTGTGGCCTGTGCTACAGCAGTCAGAAGCAGCCTCCTCGCACATAGCATGTTCTGCTTCCAAGCAAAGCTTATACTGTACATTAGTTCAAATCGTTTTTCAAAGTTTATTACCGTCATAAACAAACAAATGTCAAGTCACTTGCAAAAATATCATCAAGGACTCATGTATTCATTCATTGTGTGGCCTAATGAACGCAACACGCATAAATAAAAATTAAATTGCCGGTACTTTTCATAGCGAAAAAAACCCACAACACACACACAAAACTCTCTCTGAAATCATTACACTTTTTTTTTTATTGTGTTTTTCAAGAAATCCCAACGGTAATCTTATGTTGTATCAGCTCATATCGTTTTGCGTTACGCACAAAAACTACAAACCAAACGAACAAAGCAGCAAACAAGCAAGCAAACAAACGAATAAACACAAGGCTGAAGGCGCATTTTAACCACACAATGCAAATGGTAACAAAATCACGAGCTTTAGATCCTGACTGCATGCTCTGTTCATTATCAAGAAAACAAATAGGCATTCTTACCTTTTGTTGTACTTTCCTCTTCACAAAAATGTTGTGCAGAAAGGTCGAAATAAATAATACACATTTTGCACTTTTAACAGTCGACCTCCTGTACTGCTTTTGTCTTAGCCGTTTGACCAGTTATTCCTGTGTAAAATTCATCTCTGAGTGTCTTCGCTTTTCGAACACACCTTTTCCCGTAGTCCCGGGTTGCAGAGTCTTCAAGTTCGGCTGAACTTCTTCTCATGAGGTGTCACATAGGATGCTTCCTTCATCGATGACAGAATTTTCTTTGTTGGGGTTCCATAAACAGATGGAAGAGATGCTGTGGTAGTTTCACCTTAACCGGGAGCAGTGTCTGACATATATACTACAAGCTGATGTGAATACACCTACAGGGTAACAGAAACTGTGGAAGCACACACAGGAGAAAGATGTACAGGAGTTGGGTAGCTTGATTCATTTTTGAGGGGTGGAATCACAATCAGCAAGTATTGGAGTTGATGCATGACTCGAACAGGAGGATAACCCCCATTCACCATGTTCTCAAAAGGATCTTCGATTGAAGAAACAGCACAATCGTCATATTTTGGGGTAGATTTTGCCAATGGAGACGCATCAAAGTCATCAGGTTTCACTTTTAGCATTGGCAGAAAGGAGATTATGCAACCGTAATCCGTGAATCCGTAGGACAGTCTCCTGAAATGCATGGTGCTTCTTACTTGCCTGGACGGCCTGATTCATCTCCTTTCAAACAGCGTCTGCAAAAGACATGGATACTATGAATGTTATCTCCTTTGAACAGGCAATTACTACATGTACTTCTATTTTAAAATTATTAACCGATAATTAAAAAAAAAGGTAATTGCCTCCGTATTATCGCTTCTGCGTTAAAACTTTGGATAGTTTTCGTGTTTCTATTCACACAAACAAATGAAACATTAGTACTTGATTACACTCTGACCACTCATGCTCATCAGTTTGACATTGTGATAACCTCTGAATAACAAAATATATTAGAGTCAATTAAACTGACAAAATCCATCAACCAAATCATTCATTTATCCATCTTTACAAGCATACACAAATACTGTAAACACTGTACTCACATTTTTTAATTTTTTAACAAACACTAAAGAGCTGCATGGATACACTACAACATTAAGGCATGAGCACATGCACACACCGTCACACACAAACACACACTGACACAAACAAACACACACGCGCGCAAGAACATTCACGCTGAAACAAACACATTTACCTGCCTGTGTTTAACAATTAGGAAAACAAAACACAAAAAGCTAGGAATCAGTTTGCAGACAGGATTTAGACTGAATCAGAAGGTTAATCCCCTATATATTTTAAAAAGGAATCTGAATTTCAGCTTTTATGGTCTGTTCAAATGGGGAAAAAACATAATACATGAAGATACTCACTTGAATCTGTGTCCTGACTCGAGCAACAGCCAAATTGACTGTACAGCAGATGTAAAAATGGCAGAGAGCTGTTTTCAGAAAGTGGACCATCCTTTTGTCAGTTTAGCACACCCCCCCCCCCCCCACCCCACCCCACCCCCTTGCACCCACTTTACCACCAACCCCCCTCCCCGGCCCCAACCCCCTTATTACCACCCTCCTCCCTCAGTATCAAGGGACTGCAATCTTTCCTAATTCATTCTTCATACACTCTTTATCACAGGAAAGTTAATTGTGTTCAAACCCTGTACATCCGGAGTCAGGAATTCGGATACTGACACTTGACAGGTGTCACTGACCTGTTTTAGTTCCCACAGTCTATCAAATTCCTTTTTCTGTCGACAACAGACTCTACTACTGCTAGTTACACTATTCTGTGTGCTGGAGGAAATCCTACACCACACAGAAAGGGTCAAGACCAGATACCACTACCGCGAATGTGCGCTTATCTGGCTGCGCTGAAAACAGGAAAAGTGACTGTGACACAGCAAGCAGAAGAGGTCAGGTGACGATGGCTGCATCTGGCTCGCAGTGAAACACTCCCCTTTCCCCACAGGCCTCAGTAGCAGAACAGACTAAACTGAACTTAGCACGTTCTGCTTCCAACCTGGATGGAGTTAGAGGGTTCTGCTTCCAAGATGAGCAGGAGAAATGCTTGGAGCCAGAACAAATTATGACTTATAAATACGCAATTATGCAAGATTTTCAAGAATCCTTCACAGAAAGTGAGAATCATGTTACCATAAGTCAAATAACTATAAAGTTGCAAAACATGTTATTTGGAGGTAATTGGTTCTGGTTTTAGCCCATCGAATATGTCTCCGCTGGCAGCCGAAAATAAACAAGACGTTTTGACACAGAAAAGCCACAGTGACGCAGTGTAAAAACACGTGTCTTCCTGCTTGCCTGCGGCGAACGTCAGCACGTGTGTATGAATGGTATAAGGTTAAGGACATCCACACGCAAGTCCCTACACCTTCACAATACTGTCGCCTCAATCTCCGTATGGTTTAAAGGTGATTATTACAATGTTTACAAGCTTGGCGCCTCGATCCAATACTGGCACAGGACCTTCATGCAAAATATCAACAATCTATGGTTTCTTTGTGGGGTTTTCAGAAAAGCCCACTGTGAACGAGCGTCTCGAGGAGTTAGGAGGCGACTGTCCGATTCGCCGCGTCACGTTTTGTCGGGTGTGTGTGTGGGTGTGTGTGTGGGTGTATGTGTGTGTGTGTGTGTGTGTGTGTGTGTGTGTGTGTGTGTGTGTGTGTGTGTGTGTGCATGTGTATGTGTGTGCTTGTGTCTATCGCGGTCTCGATCTGTGTAAAGTGTCATATTTTGGTCAAAAACGCAAATATCGTATAATGTCTTTGTTAATGTCTGTGCGTGCGTGTGTGCGTCCCTGCACATTTACACCCCGCATATCCGGTTGAAGCCAATACCAACCCCGTCGCTCGGCAGCCGTTTGTTGGACCGCGTCGCCGGAATGCGCACGGCGAGTGTCTGGCTTCTAAATCTTCTTTTGTGTCAATCCTGGACCCAATAACCCCTTTATCATTTGGTGTGTATATATACGATTGTTTTCCCGAAGTCGTGAACGATGTGTTTGCTTCGTATGACACGTTTTAAATTTCTGAGCGTGTTTTTAATCCAAACATATCACATCTGTTTTTTTGAATCAGGAACCGACAAGGAATAAGATGAAAGTGTTTTTAAATTGATTTCGAAAATTTAATTTTGATCCTAATTTTTGATTTTCTTAATTTACAGAGCTTGTTTTTAATCCAAATATAACATATTTATATGTTTTTTTAATCAGAAAATGATGGAGAATTGTTTGTTTATTTGTTGCTTAACGTCCAGCCGACTACGCAGAGCCATATCAGGACGAGGAAGGGGGGGATGAAGGGGGCCACTTGTCAAGCGATTCCTGTTTACAAATGCACTAACCCATTACTTGTGTCCCAGCAGGCTTTAGTAAAACTAAATTAATACCTACTGGAAGATTACCAGTTTCCAGTATGTTAAAATAGGCTTAACCTATCTACTGCTGGACTTACATCAGAACACTAACAGATTAAACTATACATGAATCGCGAGACAAGCGGCAAGAGAAGAGATTTTTGGAAAAAATACAGGTGAATGAGCAAGAAGGCAGAAAAAAGAAAAGAATTCATGAAGAAAAAGAGAGCATGACAGGAAAGAGGAACCAAAAATCTACCTAACAGCAAACTAGAAAGCTCCTGCGGTTCCAAAAACAGAAGGGGCCTTTAATTTCATAACCGCAGTGCCCCACTGCGGGAAAATGATGAAGAATAAGATGAACGTAAATTTGGATCGTTTTATAAAAAAAAAAAAATATTTTTTTTCATTTTCAGATTTTTAATGACCAAAATCATTAATTAATGTTTAAGCCACCAAGCTGAAATGCAATACCTAAGTTCGGCCTTCGTCGAAGATTGCTTGGCCAAAATTTCAATTAATTTGATTGAAAAATGAGGGTGTGACTGTGCCGCCTCAACTTTTACAAAAAGCCGGATATGACGTCATCAAAGGTATTTATCGAAAAAAAGACAAAAACGTCCGGGGATATCTTACCCAGGAACTTTCATGTAACATTTCATAAAGATCGGTCCAGTAGTTTGATCTGAATCTCTACACACACGCACGCACAGACAGACAGACGGGACAGACAGACACACACACACACACCATGACCCTCGTCTCGATTCCCCCTCTATGTTACAACACTTAGTCAAAAAAAGAAAGATGTAATCCTGGTTGTTTGTAGTATTCTTTCTTTTATTATTTCTCCATTTCCATCGCTTTCTTTCAGTGAGACAAAAAATAACAGCACCAGCACTCTGTTTAATCCTGTATCCATATGGCTTTCGTATTATTTTGCTTTTCTGTGTATTTGTCTGTCCAAACATCAATCTAATCTTTTCATTGAATCTTCTGCAACATTCCGTATAGGTTACACACTGTACTCACCATGTTGGCTTTGCTGGTCTTCAAACAACAAATTGAACTATCGTCGGCACACACAAACATCAAACAAGTCGCGTAAGGCGAAATTACAACATTTAGTCAAGCTGTCGAACTAATAGAATGAAACGGAACTCACCGCATTTTTACAGCAAGAGCGTATACTCGTAGCATCGTCAGTCCACCGCTCGATGCACAGGCAGTGAAATTGACAAGAAGAGCGGGGTAGTAGTTGCGCTGAGAAGGATAGCACGCTTTTCTTTATCTCTATTCGTTTTAACTTTCTGAGCGTGTTTTTAGTCCAAACATATCACATCTATATGTTTTTTGAATCAGGAACCCACACGGAATAAGATGAAATTAATTTCGGAAATTTTATTTTAAAAAAACTTTTTATACTTTTAATTTTCAGAGCTTGTTTTTAATCCGAATATAACATATTGATATGTTTTTGGAATCAGAAAATGATGAAGAATAAGATAAACGTAAATTTGGATCGTTTTAAAAAAAAAAATTTTTTTTTTTTTTTTATAATTTTCAGATTTTTAATGACCAAAGTCATTATTTAATTTTTAAGCCACCAAGCTGAAATGCAATACCGAAGTTCGGCCTTCGTCGAAGATTGCTGGGCCAAAATGTCAGTCGATTGGATTGAAAAATGAGGGTAAGGCGAAATAATAACATTTAGTCAAGCTGTCGAACTCACAGAATGAAACTGAACGCACTGCTTTATTCACCAAGACAACATATACTCGTAGTTTCGTCAGTCCACCGCTCGTGGCAGAGGCAGTGAAATCGACAAGCCATGCAGAATAGTGCGGTAGTTGTCGCGCTGTGCTGCATAGCACGCTTTTCTGTACCTCTCTTCGTTTTAACTTTCTGAGCGTGTTTTTAATCCAAACATACCCTATCTCTATGTTTTTGGAATCAGGAACCGACAATGAATGCAATGAAATTGTTTTTAAATCGATTTCGGAACATTAATTTTAATCATAATTTTCATATTCTTAATTTTCAGAGCTTGTTTGTAATCCAAATATAACATATGTATATGTTTTTTTGAATCAGAAAATGACGCAGAATAAAATGACATTGTTTTTGGATCGATTAGTAAAAAAATAATTTTAATTACAAGTTTTTGATTTTTCATGACCAAACTCATTAATAATTATTTAAGCCACCAAGCTGAAATGCAATACCGAAGTCCGGCCTTCGTCGAAGATTGCTTTGCCAAAATTTCAATCAATTTGATTAAAAAATGAGCTTGTGACAGTGCGGCACAGTGCAATGCAAGGAAGTTCCGCTTATGGCACTTTGTGTCAAGGTGTGCCTGAAGTGCCACGAACCCACGACTGCCGTACTTCAATGTCTTCGTACATGCGACACAGAATGCCTTGCCTCTCACTTCCACTTTCCTGATAACGTCGCCAATACGACAGCCATCGTATTCTCGGTCAAGCCAGTTCCACCTCCAATCATTCTTCAGTCCTTCTATGATCCGATTCGCGGCCCCACGCTGTTGAAATCGTCACATTTCATCTGTTAGAGGGTCATCGCAAACTTTGGAAACCTCCGAATTTCCAAGAGAAAAAATTGTTCAAGCGCGGCAGGAAGTAAAGAAAGGCTCGAATCGATCCGTTTGCGGACTCGGCAATTTACGGTTTATCCAACTGAGCAGTGGCGGGAGTAAGTAACGCTTGCCACGATTTTCGTTTTGCCTTTTTCTTTGGGGGGTCTCCTTTTTTTCCGGCGGAAATTTAAAAAAAAAGCGAAAGTGTGAGAAAAAAAAACGGCGGAATTTCTGCTGAAAAGAGAAAGTTTTCATGCCTGAGTGCCGTCTCAACTTTTCCAAAAAGCCGGATATGACGTCATCAAAGGTATTTATTGAAAAAATGAAAAAAACGTCCGGGGATATCATACCCAGGAACTCTCATGTCAAATTTCATAAAGATCGGTCCAGTAGTTTAGTCTGAATCGCTCTACACACACACACACGCACAGACAGACACACACACACACACATACACCACGACCCTCGTTTCGATTCCCCCTCTATGTTAAAACATTTAGTCAAAACTTGACTAAATGTAAAAAAGGCAATAGCAAATGTATTACGTGAGGGATATCAAAATATACGGTACATCATGCAAGTCAGTTGCTGAAGCAGTTAATTAGTCTTTACATCAACTTACATATTGAACATTTACAACTTCTTCTTCTTCGTACGACGGTTGTGTCAGACTCGGAATCTGGAGGATGCCATGAACATGGACGTTCTTTCCAGGTCCTCAAGAACATTTACAACGATAGGCGTGTCACAAAAACATCAACAAAAAACAAACAAACAAAATCTTGAGCAATAGCAAATGTACCACGTGAGTGAAAATCAACAGATACATCATGCAAGTCAGTTACTGAAGCAGTTTACATCAACGTACATAATTATTTAACATTTATTACGATAGGCGTGTCACTGTTGGTCATTTAAATATCCAGTCCAAAATTCCACAGCATGATTGCTTACTGCTCAGCACGGGAATAGTTTGCTGAATAAACACCTGTCAAATACAAATACAACTCTGATGCCCTTGTGAAGAAACTCCACTCTCGCCTGTACTTTTTGAGAAAACTCAGGTATTTTAACATCAGACAAGAAATCCTTCAGATGTTTTACACTTCAACGTGCAATAGTGTGTTGTACTTTGGCTCCGTGTGTTGGGGTGGCAACATCAACAAGCAAGACAGGGATAGATTAGATAAATTCATCAGGAAAGCAAGTGGGGTGGTTGGGAGGAAGCAGGACAATTTCACATCAACACATGAACGACGACTGACTGACAAGGTACAGAAGATTTTGGCTGACGACTCGCACCCACTCAGACCGGAATTTGACAGTAGACGGACAGACAGGAGCAACAGATTCAGACAACCAACCGCAAGATCCACACGCTACAGAAATTCGTTCATTCCATCTGCAATTCACATCTTCAATTCTCAGGTGGGGCGGTAGATGCTGGTGTTGTCGCTCTGATGCACGGGGTCAGTGTTCTGTATTGTTTCAGTATTGTTGATTTTGTTTTGCATTCTACTCTCTTAGACAATATGTGATAACCGGCAAGGTGCTGACTTTCTTTTGTGCATTGTTGATGGTGAATGCATGTTAATTTATTTTTAATATACTTTCTTATGTGATAACCAATGTACTATATTTTCTCAGGACAAAGAACAAATGTTTATTTTGAATGTTTTATGTATGTTATTATTACGGACACAAACGCTCAGCAATGTAATTTCTCTTTTAGAGATTAATAAAGTTATTGTATTGTATTGTATTGTATTGTACATGTGGAATACAAATCCGACTCTGTACAGCTCTGACCAGCGAACAGCCAGTTTTTGTGGGTTCAACATTTATTACGATAGGCGTGTCACTGTTGGTCATTCAAAATACCCTCCCAACCGCGTTAAAGATCACGAAACCACCAGAAGCGTCTTCATGCTTTAATGATACCTTCCTTTCCGTGTGTACCATTGTGTGAATCACCAACGATCTGTTCTGGCATTGCGTGGAATAAGAAGTTGGTTGCTTTCTCAAAAGAAGTGCGCCTGCGTGTGTTGCAATGGAAAATTTGTCACAATTTATATCCCACCAATATTTTATTACATAAAATGAAAGTAAGTCAAACAAAAAACTGTAACGAGTGCCCACATATTTTGGATGGCATGGAACACTTTTTCTATGAGTGTCCCCGAATTAGAAGGTTTTGGACTTATATTGAAAAAAATGTTGAACAGTCTGACAGGTCGGGCTTTCTTATTGTCTATTACAGATGTATTATTCGGAATCGGAAAATGTCAGGAATCAGCGTTAATTAACCATGTTTTATTGATAGCAAAAATGTGCATTAGCAAAGTTAAGAAAACTAAATCGCATATTCCATTGGAAATTGTATTTCAACAAGAACTTGCGCTACGAAAGGTGTATCCCCATTGTCCTTAGTTAGATTGTTGTTGAATTAAAAACTAATTTAATGGAAATGTAACCTGTAATGCAAAAGAAAACAAAATTAAAATTTCACCGCCCAAAAAGAAAGAAAGAAAAAAAGACGAAAGAGGCAAAAAAGATGGGTTGAAGCAACCTTGCATGCAACTGAGGTCAAAAAAAAAAAAAAAAAAAAAAAAAAAAAGGTGGTTGCTTTATGTGCAGCACGGGAATAGTTTGCTGAATGAACACCTATCAAATACAAATACATGTGGAATACAAATCAGACTCTGTACAGCAAACAGCCAGTTTTTGTGGGTTTCGTATCTGTCCTCGTTTACCACGTTTGATTCTTTTGTGACATTCTGTATTTCGTTTGGCATTTCTAACCAGGGTATTAGGTACTGTTTGACAGCACATGAAAAATAATTACAATTTAGATGTAAATATGTAACCACACTTAATATAAGCTTAGCTTGTTGTGTGATCCCAATTGTTCATGTTGAATGTATTTGCAACCCCATGTTCTCGGAATAAAATCTTGTTTAAACCAAGTGGATGGATGCTTGTCAATTCCTGGACAGATCTGTGGTGGTTTACTTCATAGTTTATACACAAAGGACAGTACCTTGGAAATACAAGCATTGAAAAAGATCGTTTCAACGGTTCAAATACCCACATCAAACAGTTGCTAAAAACAAACACAAGATCATTTGCAAACAATTTTCACTTGTCAAAAACAATTCATTTTCTTAGGAAACAAAAATACACCAGGTTCGCTTGCATTATTAATTGTTGATTTGTCCTTTACATGCCTTGTGCTTCCGTCAAAACAATACAACAGCAAATATCTAAGAAAGCCTTGATAATGAGAGCCGGTGTAACACGACATTTTTACTCCACGAAAAATTTACTCCGGAGTAAATATTTCGTACGAAATTCTTACTCCGAGTACACTTTTCGTACGAGAAAAAAACTCCCCAAGGCACACAAAAATTACTCCCTCCACGAAATTTTTACTCCCCATTTTTTTTACTTCCAGTAAAAATCTCGTACGCAAAAATGGGATGCGGATGAAGGGATAATGCCAATAAGTGATCTCGCGCACACGAATGTCGCGCTACCCTCCGTCCACCCCTTCCACCACCAAGACTAACAGGGGACAAGGGAGTAAAAATTTCGTACACCTGGCATGGGAAGTTAAATTGCTTGTGTTGGGGTGAAGTAATTTATTCGTTATTTATTCGTCAGGGGAGTAACATTTTTGTACGAAATGTAAACTCGGAAATCACCTGTCTTGGGGAGCAATTTTCTCGTGTAATGGGGGAGTAAAGGGAGTAACTTTTTCGTACGAAATGTTTACTCCGGAGTAAAAATCTCGTGAGAGTAATTTTCTCGTGTTACACCGAGTTTCACAAACGTTTGAAAGTAAACACGGAAAGAAGCACTCTTACAAGTGAACCTCAAATTGAAAATACTAAAGAGAGCTTTGTTTTGAGGCAAAACAAAAAGTTAATATGGGAAAAAGCGCTTTATCCTTCATTCGTGAGAGAGACCACCCGTGAGATAACATGCACTATCGTTCAATTCACGCGTTAGTACTGCTTATGATGCCACAGTCACCGAGAAAAACGTTGTTTTTTTCAAATGAAAAGCTCGCTTTCGCTCGCAGTTCAATACAACTTGACTAAATGTAAAAAAAAACAAGAAATTCCTCCGAGGTAGGAAAAACACCCTCGTCCTTAGCATTCTGACTGCCACCAACTGAGCAGGCACTGCTAACAAGTGTGGTTATTTCCCTTTGACCATTAATATGTCCCTCTATAAGTCCTTGTAGAATCTTAATCCACCCATAACTCCCTAACCGTGTGTTTGACTGGTCCCAATTTTTGTAAGGACCGTCTCAGGAATGTATAGAACCTGTTCACCAAGTTTGGTGACGATCGGTCCGTTCATTCTTGAGATCTATATGCGAACACAAACAAACAAACAAACACATCGAGCGAAACCTATACACACCCCTTTACCGGGGGTGTAAAAAGCAACTCGTGTATATATATGGTACGACACAGTAGAGTCATTTAGTAGTCTATATTTATGTACAACAGTTCTCACGGGTAAAACACAGAGCCTTTACTCTAAATAGTTCGCAGAACACCTCAGAGCTCACCAATATAACAAAGAAGGCGACACACTTTCTCAAGTTACTATAATGCATAAAGTTCCTGTAAGGCGTCAATCACAAATATTAAAGTTGCAACTGGCCCAACACTGGGATATCAACATCTGCACCTACCACGCAGCACAACCTCCCCTTACCTTTCCATCAAGGTGTGTGTGTGTGTGTGTGTGTGTGTACGTGTGTGTGTGTGTGTGTGTGTGTGTGTGTGTGTGTGTGTGTGTGTGTGTGTGTGTGTGTATGTGTGTGTGTGTGTGTATGTGAATAGAATAGAATAGAATAGAATTTATTGTCATCAACCCTTAAGGATATTGACACAAGTTGTACAATAAATGAATGAATAAATAATGTACAAATTATTTCATTCAATATTGAAACAATTAAAAACAAAGGCTCCAAGCAATTTTTGAATTTTTTCGTCTTTTTTAAATAACAGATCGCTTGGTTTCCTTAAGTCACAGTTTGATACTTCTTCTTCTACTAACTTGTTTCTCATATTGTTAATTTTTTTGCAATTGTCTAGAAAATGTAGCTCATCTTCAATTACTTTACATGTATTACAGAGGCGATGCTCTCGCAATATTCCTCTATGACGCCCAGTCTCAATTTTTAAAGAATGTGCGCTTGTTCTTAATTTTGCTAGAGCTTTTCTATGATTTATATTTGAAATATAAATTAAATAGGCTTGTATTGTGTATCGTTCTGTAATTAGTGAATAAAACTTATTGTCAGTATGTGTGTGTGTGTGTGTGTGTGTGTGTGTGTGTGTGTGTGTGCGCGCGCGCGCACGTGTGTATGTGTGTGTGTGTGTGTGTGTGTGTGTGAGTGTGTGTGTGTGTGTGTGTGTGTGTGTGTGTGTGTGTGTGTGTGTGTGTGTGTGTGTGTGTGTGTGTGTGTGTGTGTGTGTGTGTGTGTGTGTGTGCAAAGATTGGTTCGTAAAGGGCTAAGCTCTAGGAACAAAGTTAAAGTGATACAAATGTTGACTTTGAGGGTGCAACATTAATATGAAAACTAGACATTTTTAACTAGAGTCAATCTAAAAGCAATTGTTTGGGGGATCTTATACGATCATTCTGCATGCATTGAAGCAAATGCACACCTTAATGTTAACCCAAACAGTTCAGTTTCATTAATGTTGTGGTTAAATTACTTGAAGAGAAAAACGATGGAGGGGAAAGTCGCTAAACCTGGAACAGTTCAGGAGAAACAGCCGTACCAGACAACAACATCGATATTGCAAAGCGTTCTTTATATTGTCACATACTAGACTCTATCAGTAAATAAAGGAACCACATAAAGTAGAATAAAAGTCACGCACCTCATCAGACTGATCATCACAAAAATGTCTGCATTTGTTCCAGGTTGGACGCATGGGTGTGTAAAGTGGAACACTGTGTTGTCAAACTCGGAACACATACAAACACACCCTGACTCTCTTTCTAGCTCTGTCTGTGTCTCTCACACACATATACACCCACACACTCTCATTCACACACAAACAAGCACACATTGCCCGACACATAAGATAAATAAATACGTCATAACATTATTTAAATGTCTTTTTTCAACATCATATTTTGATTTTTACCAAGGAAATAACAAATCGGATAACAATCTAAGCCTTAAGTGTAAAGCAAAAAGATAAATAAGGGCTAGGTCATAAAAGGACTGAGAAACAAAACCTGAAAAAATAGAAGGAAAAAATAGGCAAAGAACCGATGTCCTTTGTCTTCTTCTGTCAGCGCAGTCATCGTGTGATTACTGTGTGCACTTCTGGCACTATAACAAATCCTCAGGAGAGTTGGTGCCACACATGAAGCAGTACCACGAAATTTCGCAGCTTCATTTGTACCCCTCTTCTGTTGACAAATAGATATAAAAGGGCTACCTGCCCAATTGACTAAATGTAAAAATCATTACGCATAAAGTCTCAAAGCAAATAACTAAGAACAAATTTTAGAACTGATTTTGCAGACACACAAAAATTGGTAAGTACAGATTTCAAAGTCCTTTTGTCCGCTGCTGTCAGCGCAGTCCTCGTGTGCCCACTGTGTGCACTTCTGGCACTGTATCATGTTCTCAGGGGAGTTGGTGCCACACATGAAGCAGTACCAAGTGCTTTCCTCCAGGATAGAACGCATTGTCGAGAATGTTCTCCTTTTTTCCTCTGGTCAGAAGATCAATCAATCAATCAATGAGTCTTATATCGCGCATATTCCGTGGGTACAGTTCTAGGCGCTCTGCAATGATGCCGTGTGAGATGAAATTTTATACGGCCAGTAGATTGCAGCCATTTCGGCGCATATTTACCTTTCACGGCCTATTATTCCAAGTCACACGGGTATAGGTAGACAATTATTAACTGTGCATAAGCAATTTTGCCAGGAAAGACCCTTTTGTCAATCGTGGGATCTTTAACGTGCACACCCAATGTAGTGTACACGGGGGGAGGTTCGGACACGGAAGAGAGTCTGCACACAAAGTTGACTCTGTGAAATAAATGTCCGCCGAACCTGGGATCGAACTCACGCTGACAGCGGCCAACTGAATACAAATCCAGCGCGCTACCAACTGAGATATTCCTCTCTTGTTTCTCTGTGCAGAAGATTTTGTAGCTTCATTCTTTTCTCTTTTCTGTTGACCTGCACGCCTTTTTGCAAGTGAAATCTCCAGCTTTTGTTTGTAAGGAGAAGATGTGATGATTTCAGATTGTTTTTTTTCATGATGTTCTCTTCGACGAGTTTGTGGGTGTGCGTTGCAGGACATCAGCGGCAGGTAGGCTTACATTTACTGCTGAAACCAAGCAATCATAATGACCAGAATCTCCATGTCCAGTGAACAAAACAACGATGGGGGTGACGTTGGTAAATTTATTTCAGCTTCAAGAATGCTATTGAATAGTTCTTGTTCTATCTCTGCTGTTAATGTAGAAGGTCTTCCTGTGAACTTTACTTCTTCCTTTGCAAACTTGTTCTTTTCCTTCTAAATGACTTTTAAGAGTTGTGACAGGAACACCATAATTATGCTCTTGATGCGCAGCGCAAACCCATATCTGCATTTGTCACTGCCGACAAAGCGCAGCCCATTTCTTCTGGTAACCATGCACCGCCGTTCGGGTCTCATAATACTGTCAAACAAATCAATCATTCAATAAAACTTATAGAAGGGAAAACACAACAAAACCGAAAAGAGAATTGAATACGTGAATAAATAAGCAGTGTTCTGTTTATTGTTTGATGAGGGTAAGATGGAACAGAATGTGGCAAAGCTGGAACACTGTTCCATGTTTGCCTCTCTTATGTGTTCCATCAATGCAGCATGGCACCTGCATGGATTTCACGTTTTTCTGTTGGATACACGTGACGTTTCAAATCTTTTTCTCCGTTCAAATTATTGCAAATCTATGAAGGTTTATCGCAGCAATCAACATTTTATGTGAACGTATATAGATAAAGAGTAATAATACGAATTGTAGACGGTAGAAATAAGAAGAAGAAGGAAGAAAAGTTTTTAAAAAAAGTATCATTTTTTACATTTAGTCAAGTTTTGACTAAATTGTTTAACATAGAGGGGGAATCGAGACGAGGGTCGTGGTGTATGTGTGTATGTGTGTGTGTATGTGTGTGTGTGTTTGTGTGTGTGTGTGTTTGTGTGTGTGCGTGCGTGTGTGTGTGTGTGTGTGTGTGTCTGTGTGTCTGTCTGTCTGTCTGTCTGTGTATGTAGAGCGATTCAGAGTAAACTACTGGACCGATCTTTGCACGTGTTGGTATCCACTGGCAATGTTTTCATCTCTTCACAAAACACCTCCGTCTTGCTAAAGCCAGAATTGTAGTTGATGTCTCCTGTATGCGTTTCCATCTGAACGGCGGTGTGTTTGTCCGATATTTCGTCTTCGCTTGCAGTGAAGGTAGCATTGTCGTATTCGGCAGAGGTAAGGATTTTCTTGTCGTCCGCGACGTTGAAAGAATACTGCAACCTGATCAATGTTCGGCGGAAATAAGTCATACACTAATTACGGTAAACTTGTGAAAGAAGAAGAGAAAGAGCGTGACGAAGCAGAAGAAGAAGAAGAAGAACAGGGGCTCACATCCATGAGAGGTGGCATAGGACAAATGTCCTGGACATTGAAAAAATGATAGGACATTTGTCCTGAACAAAAATAAATCAATAGGATATTTGTTTTAGCAGCAAAACCTAAATTTAATTAAACTTGACTAGTCAACCGGCTTGGAGCAATGAGAATTGTGACCCTTGCAAGCTCTTCTCATTAAAAAAAAAAGCACATAAAGTCTTCCCAAGTTTCGTCTGCTTGTAGAGACACATCGCTTCGCTAAACATCGATAAAATAGCAAATCAAACTTCTGTAAATTGGAAAGAACTGACAATGTCCGGATCAAATGAAAGCATAATCGGACAATAACCACGTTGTGACAAAAACAATAGGGCATATGTCCTCTTGCATGAAAAATGTATAGGACATTTGGAAAAAATATCCGTGTATGTCAAATGTCTGACGTGGAAGTGAGCCCCTGGAAGAAGAAGTATGTGATGGTTTTACTGTAGTGATGTGCATTGAGAAAGGGAGACAGATGCAGCGTGACAGGGACATAGGCTCACCTGAACCAGAAGAGAGGGTCCGAGGCATGAATGTGGATGAATGTTTTACAGCAGCGACGGACAGGGAGAGAGAGAGAGAGAGAGAGAGAGAGAGAGAGAAAAAGAGAGAGAGAGAGGAGAAAAAGAGATAGATAGATAGAGAGATAGATAGATAGTGAGAGAGAGAGAGAAAGAGAGAGAGAGAGAGAGAGAGAGAGAGAGAGAGAGAGAGAAAGGGAAAGAGAGAGAGAGAAAGAGAGAAACTGAAACTGAAACTGAAACTGAACTTTATTACCAAAGGATAGAGGTTTTAGGCAAGGCCTAATCTTACAACCTGTCCCTTATACAAACACTTAATACAGACGCACATAATATAGATAGTAAAATTGACAAGGTTATTGTTACTTACAGACGTACATAATGTAAATAGTAATAAGAAAGAGGTTATGGTTTTGTATACACATTCAAAAATGGGAAAAACAATATAGGGTGGAAATTGCAGCATAGTTGCAATAATGCATTGCATATAAACATCCAAAACAACTAATAACAAAAGGGAGAAAACAAATGTGGGGAGGAATTGTCCCAATCAATCGCATGTATATCATTATCAATACATACACAATACATTATCAATACATACACACAGAGAGAGAGAGAGAGAGAGAGAGAGAGAGAGAGAGAGAGAGAGAGAGAGAGAGAGAGAGAGAGAGAGAGAGAGAGAGAGAGAGAGAGAGAGAGAGAGAGAGAGAGAGAGAGAGAGAGAGAGAGAGAGAGAGAGAGAGAGAGAGAGAGAGAGAGAGAGAGAGAGAGAGAGAGAGAGAGAGAGAGAGAGAGAGAGAGAGAGAGAGAGAGAGAGAGAGAGAGAGAGAGAGAAGAACCCACCTGTCCCAGAAGAGAGAGTCCGAGACCTGAATGTAGGTGAAGGTTTTACAGCAGCGACGCAGCACGGGCGTCATGTCAGACTTTGGCACTTCTTCCAGTTGCACAACCAGCAGGTGACGTCTCCGCTCTTCCAGCGATTGGCGGTACGCCTGCTGCAGTTCCTCCATCGCCCAGCTGCTCCTGCAAGAAAGCAGAGGAAGGGGAACGGTGTGTTGAAACAGCGACTAAAAAGACAATGTGTTTTGGAGAAGTGATCGGAAGATTCAGCTTTCAGGCTGAAAGGGATTCTCTGCAGTTCAGATGCAGGAGGTTATGGAATCGGACGGATTGGTTTAAAAATGCAGGGGTGAACGTTTTTTGCGTGTTTGTTTTGTTTGTTCATGGGCTGAAACTCCCACGGCTTTTATGTGTATGACCGTTTTTACCCCGCCATTTAGGCAGCCATACGCCGCTTTCGGAGGAGGCATGCTGGGTATTTTCGTGTTTCAATAACCCACCGAACTCTGACATGGATTACAGGATCTTTTTCGTGCGCACTTGGTCTTGTGCTTGCGTGTACACACGGGGGTGTTCGGACACCGAGGAGAGTCTGCACACAAAGTTGACTCTGAGAAATAAATCTCTCGCCGAACGTGGGGACGAACTCACGCTGACAGCGGCCAACTGGATACAAATCCAGCGCGCTACCGACTGAGCTACATCTCCGCCCAAGGGGTGAACGTAACATGACAAGAAACGAATTGAGAAAGACAAAGTTATAAAACAAACAACGTTATCAATTCTATCAGTGAACATTCATCCAAGAAGCCAAGAATTTCAGCTGTGTTTGCTGCAATGTTTCAGTTTACAAAAATAGGGCGGAGGAATGAAACCAGGAAAAGCATATGCGCCAACGGTACTTGGTAGACTGATTTCGATCAAGTCCAGGATGAGCAACAAGGCGAAACCAACGCAAACACAAACAGAGAAAACACAGGACACTAGTTACAACTGCCTTATTTGTACGCCTTTAAAAGCACATTCCTTCCCGTCAACATATTTAGCTAACTATCTCATATAAAAATGATTGATGTAATTGATATGCAGTCCTCTTGTTTGTTGTCCTGGGTTGCAAATGTATTGAACAACAAGTCGCGTAAGTCGAAAATACTACATTTAGTCAAGCTGTGGAACTCACAGAATAAAAATCGACAGAGCCAATGATAGGAAATTGTCAATCATATACCTGTGCTTGAACACATATAACAACAAACCTGGCTGCATCCTGTGCAGAGAAGAAAGATTTTGATGAATTTATTTCTTAGAAGCATCGATACATTTCACTCACTTTGCGAAGCTCTTGGACAGGACGATGATGGTGTGTCTGCTGGCGGCGATGCTGTCGATGATGTTGTCGATGATGGGTTTGCCCACGACGAAGTCTCGCTGGTGGATGCACAGCTTGACGGGCCCGCAGCCCCGCGCGTTGCTGGGTTCCTCCAGTCTCTTGAGCAGGGAGCCCAGAACCCAGTCGCTGTCCTGGTGGGCGTAGGCCACGAAGGCGTCGAAGACCTTCTCAGAGGGGCCCTTGTGTGAGACTTTTGGGCCACAGGGGAGCATGATGTGCACTCGTGTGAACAGCAGAATTCGAACCTGATTTGATGGAATAAGTCAAAGAAATCATAACATTTTGCATTCGACTTAAAAGAAAGCAGGCCGATTGAAACCGCCCTATGCCAAGGAACAAGTTGGGCTACAACGATGATAAGAATTTAAAGCGTTTAAAGATAGAACACCTAAGGCGCCATTTTGAAAAGTTTTCTGACGATTCGGACCCTAAAAAGCCCAAGAGGCATTCGCTGTACTGTAATTTAGAAACACCTGCAATGATTTTCTCAAAACTGCCCCGAAACTATGCCAAATAATTAAATGAATTTTAATCAGCGAGCAGTTTGCTTCGCCCGCTCTCCTATGTCAGGAGCCGGATTCCGTTCGTCATCATATTTTATACAGTCCTCGTTGATACCAATTCGTCAAATCAGATCAAGATTGAGGAAGTCAAACCTACAGTCTAGTAACTGCATGCATATTTCGTGCCATACAGGGCTAATACCCTTTGCATAATATTAACAAACACACAATCCGTTGGATGATACCACGGCCTGAAATGACTATCAAACACTCAATTCAGATTTTAGAAATAGAACGTTCAAACACTAAATCTAAGACCTTCCTCGTGTTTATGGTAATCTGTTCAACACTCAAAACGAAGTATGTAGCTCTCGGCTCAATTTCCCATCTGTATCTCTAGAAATAGCGCTTGAAATACTCAGAGAAAATTATTAATTGCGCAAAAAAGCGTCCCAATGAGAATTACAGCCGTTTTTAATTTGAGTAACTCAACATTCAAACGTTTCTGTTTATGTATTCCTGGTGTGTGGTCACATAATAACAACCCCCAACCTTAACTCTATCGCTCTTGGAGCGATGAGAGACAATTTTCTTGTCAGACATTTTCACTTTAACTCAAAAAAGTTAGTAAAAAAACACAACAAATTCAAATGTATCAATGAACAAAGAAACGAGAAACTGGAACGAAATATGAACTATTCACAGATCCTTCCAATCTATACTACAGATGTACAGTTTGTGACAAAAGCAATACAATAGAAAGCTTGTGCACTTACGCTGTTTGTGTTATTCCTTTTGTTCCTTTATACAGCGTTATTTTAATAATTAAAATTGTTGATGCCAAAGGCTTGCAAACGGTCAGACCACGACTATGTGATTTTTTTCCGAAGTATGAACACGTCTGCAACTTGTTTGAAAAGAGAAATATTTGGTGCAAAAAGTGAACACATAAAACATAGACACTCCTTCACTCACTCACCTCTTTGCGATACTTCAAGGCCAAAATCAACAGCACAAATAAAACAATCACCACCACCATCAGCCCCACGACCACGGATATAAAAACTACATCGAGCACGTCGTCTGCAGACGGCAACGGACTGCACTGCCAGTCCACAGCATTCAGCAGATCAATGGCACGCCCAGAAAGCTCTGGGGGCGTGGCGCACCTCATGACTGACAGGTGCTGTCTATAGGTCTGCATGGGTTGCTCCGCCCACTTGGAGTCGTTTTGAATTTGAACCATCAGGTCTTTGAGGTCCAGCATGTCGCAGCTACAGTCGATGGGGTTGCTGCGAATGTCCACCACGAAGTCTGGCTGCTGAGACCAGGCTTCGAACATCTGGAAGGAGATCTTGGCGATTTGGTTGAACTGAAGGTTGAGCGTTGTCGTTACGTTCCCGTGTGTGTTATTGTAGTCTGGTATGTTCCCGACCTTCGTGATGCTGTTGTGAGAGAGGTCCACCAGTTCCATTGGGGAATTGTTGAAGTAGACTCTCCATTCTCGTACCTCTTTGGGAACTTCCCCCAAGTTTGTGTGGCTGTAGTTGAGGACTCTCAGCTTGGGGTACTCTGTGTTCTTCACTAGGTATTCAAAATGCTTTCGGTCCAAAGGGACGGTGAGGCTTTCATCAAGGATCTGTTGAGAAAAATAAAATGTCTTGTGGTAAAACAGAAAGAGAAAACAACTACAGATCTAACACAGAGACCAGGATTCAACATACACCCATTGATCAGTTTATGCATCCGTTCATTCATCCACCCGTCTGTAAATCCTACAGTCAGTACATTCACCTTCCAGGCCCTCAATCATTCCGTCTGTCCAACCATCCATCACTCTATCCACTAATCCATCCAACAAGGCGTCAGTCAATCCATCTACGTATCTATCCGTCCGTTTGCCTT
Source organism: Littorina saxatilis (assembly GCF_037325665.1). NCBI lineage: Eukaryota > Metazoa > Mollusca > Gastropoda > Littorinimorpha > Littorinidae > Littorina > Littorina saxatilis. The sequence goes on from NC_090245.1 coordinate 19,084,847, forward strand.
TAGGAGTAGTAACGCATGTGTATGAAAAAAAATAGTCTACTGGTGCAAGATAGATCTGACAGACAGATAAAGAGACAGAGATGGGACAAAGATCAACAGACAAACAGGAAGGCCAGCAATAGCAGGCAGGCAAAAACACAGTAATTAATGGCTTTAAAAAGGTCGCCAGTCCGTCTGACCGAGTGTTTTTAACATGTATCAAAGTATCTGTGTTCGTCTTATTGTCCGCAAAAGCCTTCCAAAGTTGACTTCACGAATTATTCATACGAAAGTTGCAATGCTAAAGCTTCCTGCAGTGAGCGTCGTTGAGCAGACTTCGCGAAGTCGACTTCGCCCAATTTATTACAGGCGTAAGGTGTACAGCAGTTTGATATCTTACCTCCAGGTGTTCATACACACAGTTAGTCGTGATGTTGTGCAGCCCGATGCGACTTATCCGAGCGTCTTCGCTCGGGTTGACGGTGGTAGTTTGCAAGTCAGACGGAGGGCCAGGGTTACTGTCGTTCATGGCCGAAAGCCGGAATGAAGTAAGGAGGTCGGCGCAGAACACATAATCCTCTCCCAGAGCTTTCGTGTTGTTGATGAACTCTTCAAACCGCTCGTCGCTCCACTGGAACACTTCGATCGCGTCTTCAGGGAAGCTGAGACTGAAGTTGAGCAGCTGCAAGGCTGAAGACATCACAAGATTGCATTCGTCTTCTTTACGAATGTCCCGGTCAGCGATCCGGCGATAGCGGAAGACCCTGAGAGTGCTGTCCTGTCCGCATGCATACTCGCTCGAGATGTTTTCCGCATTCTCAATCACGTAATTGACCTCGTCGGGATAGTTGAGCCAGACGCAGTCATGCATGTCCAGAAATCGAAGCGAGTCTGGGATCCGTTCCGCTGAAGTATTGAAGTCCGCGTACTTGTCGAGTAAAAGACAGCTGGTTACTTTCAGCTTGACCAGTCCAGGGGCTCTCATGGGCCAAGGCAGACTGACCATACCTCCCTCATGACACTGGAGATATACGGCCACCTGAACAGACATTTCAAGGACTCGATGTGATGCTTGTAGATTTACAGCCGCCAAAACAAAAAAATAAACTGTAAATCAACGAAAAGCTGCCAAGGCAATGCCAATCTGCAAAGGTCAGCGGAACTTTCCCACTCAGCACATGAAGCAGGAAGATTGTTGACGTTAAGAATAGAAGGCTGCTCTCATGCAATGTAAAATGTTGAATAAATCTTTGTTCGTTTACACAAACATAATTATGCACGGGAAGACACGCTTTTTGATGACTATCTTCTATTTCTCTATCTCTCGCTCAATGTTGCCATCAGATTCAGCAGATGGTAAATCTGAGGTAAATAAAACTTAAATGGCAACATAATGACATCAGCCAACCTTCCAGGTTTCAGTTGTGACCGCTAGGACTTTTCCTTACATGGGATCCCGAATATTCTATTTTGACAGGCAGTTAGGTTTAGGGTCTGATACACACGCATCGACATACAGGGTGAAAAGCAACCCACAAAAATGTTAATTTCTTCCACATCTGTTGACCGAATCACTTCATATTAAATGCATGACCCTTACACAAAGTGACAATGTTATAGAGTAAATGGTCTGACTTTTGTGCAATTTCAACAAAAGTTGCCAAATTCGGAGATTGACTCAACTGTCCGGTTGAGTCGACGACATTTACCTTTTCTCCAAAATGTGTTCCAAATACACTTCCGAAATTGTCAATGGCACGAAAGTTTTCCTGTCTAGGGATTGCCCTAAAACCTAGCTGTTACTGCTTTCTTCAGGTCACCGATGATCAAGGGGGTGAAGGGGGTGTTTGTGTATACCCAGACATTCAGATAGCCCAAAAGGTAAAAGTCTGGAGGGTTTAAATTAGGTAAGTGTTGCTACCGCTCAATGTCAAACCTCGTTCTGTTGAGTCGGTCGTCGAATTTGGAAACGTTTATTGAAATTGCACAAACGTCAGACCATTAATTTTGATCTACAATATTTCCACTTTGTGGAAGATTCAGGCATAGGCTGATATGTATGTCCCCCAAATATAAAGTAAATCGGCATTTTGGGGGTCACCCTGTATATGCCTGAAAATTGTCCCTTCTGATTATTATTGTTGTTCAAATAATTGTCTTGAAATGTGTTTACAAAAGTACAAACTTTCACATCCACATGGTCTTATGCCGGTAGCTTACTGCGCAAAATGACACTTCAAGAAGCTTTCTTTAGTACACAGCTATTTCTAATACCCCCCAAAAAATACAATAAATATATAACAATAGAATACAATAGTATACAATACAAAACAATATAAATCGATAGAATACATTTTACTATCAGTATCGTTTCATAGAAAAATTGAGTTCGAGCTGATAAAATACCATCACAAATCCAAAACAGCAACCAGCATCTTATCTCCTTTGTGCGAAACAAGTGAACAAGACATTTAACATGGCAAATCTATTCTCACTATTGTCATATAATTGGAGTTCAGGGTATCCATGCTTATTCATCCTTACCTCAATGTCAGTGGAGTTGACCAAAGCACCCAGAGCTTCTCTGAGATCTTGCAGGCGCCAAACGTCACTTTCCGTCAAGTTACACCGTAGGGTAGCGTTGACGTCACTATCCACGTCATAGTATACGTCACAGAAAGTGGTCCACGCCGAAGGAAGGTAGGCCCACAGATCAAAGGAAGTTGTCGCGTTAGAAGGTCGCTGAGACATGGATGAGGTCGTCGTTGGAAAGGTCGACGAGGATGCTGGCGTTGACAACGATGAGGGTGATGTTGTTGACGAAACTATTGAAGCGTGGATAAGAAGAGCAAATATCAAGGCTGACAGGGTTCTGATATTCATCGTGTGTGTCTTCTTCTTCTTCTTCTTCTTCTTCTTCTTCAACCTTTTTTGTCGTTTGCAGACTGGTCAAATTGTCAGTCAGGTTTGCAGAACAAACCGTACCGCTGTCCTCTCCAGTTGAGGTCTCGGGCCGAACAGATTTATTTGCAGTGCTGTCTTCGTGCCGTCTAGGGAGCCTGCCTGAGAGTCGCAAAAATGGGAACCACAAAAATGGGAACCGCCTGAAGGATGTGCAACTCTACTCTTGTGTCTGAAATCAAAGACACAACAAATGAGTACAGACTACAGTGTAGTCCTCCTTTTAAGACTTCCTTCTTTTTACATTTAGTCAAGTTTTGACTAAATGTTTTAACATAGAGGGGGAATCGAGACGAGGGTCGTGGCGTGTGTGTGTGTGTGTGTGTGTGTGCGCGCGCGTGTGTGTGTGTCTGTGTCTGTGCGTGTGTGTGTGTAGAGCGATTCAGACTAAACTACTAAACCGATCTTTATGAAATTTTACATGAGAGTTCCCGGGTATGATATCCCCAGATATATTTTTTCGATAAATGTCTTTTATGACGTCATATCCGGCTTTTTGTAAAAGTTGAGGCGGCACTGTCACACCCTCAATTTTCAATCAAATTGATTGAAATTTTGGCCAAGCAATCTTCGACGAAGGCCGGACTTCGGTATTGCATTTCAGCATGGAGGCTTACAAATTAATTAATGACTTTGGTCATTACAAATCTGAAAATTGTAATTAAAATTATTTTTTTATAAAACGATCCAAAATTACTTTTATTTTATTCTTCATCATGTTCTGATTCCAAAAACATATAAATATGTTATACAGCATGACTTCCCTTCTTTGTCTCTGTTAATCTAGGGAGAAAATATCCAGCGATATTTCTCCGTAGGCCTAAAGTTCGGCCATGACCTAGGCAAAATAACTTGCGCAGCCGCAGAAACAAGAAAATGGAAATCTTATGAAGCCGTCATCAACACGAACACAATGATTGCAGAAGCAAACTCTGTACCTACACGACCGAGACACAAGACTGATTATTTCACAGCTGCAAAGGGTAAGCTTACTCACGTCAGGTCTTCACTGACAAGCTAGGAACAGGCGGAAAATTCCAAACAAAAGTAAATGACGTCAAAGTCTCTTTCGCTTTGCGTGTAACTTTGTCATGACGTCTTTTTGTGACGACAGTATACGCGACAATTTGTTCGCTTCCGGTGTCATTTTAGACTGAAAAGCAACTCAAAAGAAGAAGCTAAGCCTGTGTCTTGAAACAGCTGAAACAGTCTTTTGGATTGCCGTTTCAATGTTAACCAAAAAGTTAAAGAAAAAAACAAGGTTCAGTTGCGAACTGACAGCGGATTGAGCATTTATTCCTGTTGATGAAGGTATGATTGAAGCTTTATTCTCTCCGTCAACCAACAAGACTAGATTTGTAGCAGACGAAAAACAAAGTGTGCGTTTTTCCTGTCTTGTGAAGGCGATTATGTCGTTATAAGTTATCTGTACGTTGTAATGACATTTCAAAACAAAATTTAGCTTTGATGCGTCACGGGATAATAAGCTTATACGTTTTTATCCATGGAATTGTTTTTTTCGTCTCGGCAGGGTGAATGAATTCATGATGTCTTTTGCGGAACTGGACAAAACTGGCCTTGCCAAGACTGAAACAAAATATAGTTCTACAACTTCTAGGCTTGGGTTGATTGCCCATGGTGAATTTCCAATGATTTGTTGCCACATCCCATGACAAATTCTCTTTACTTTGGTCATGCCATATATACGTTACAGTTCCGTCCATGCATGGTATCGCGTGATATTTTGTCTCGACGGGGTGAAAGAATATAATGACGTCACTCTCGGCAGAGCCTCGAGTGACGTCATCATATTCATTGACCCAGTCTCGACAAAATATCAGGCGATACCATGGATGGACGGAGCTGTAACTTATACATATTCGGATTAAAAACAAGCTCTGAAAATTTAAAAATATAAAAATTATGATTAAAATTAAATTTCCGAAATCGTTTTAAAAACTATTTCATCTTATTCCTTGTCGGTTCCTGATTCCAAAAACATATAGATATGATATGTTTGGATTAAAAAAACCGCTCATAAAGTTAAAACGAAGAGAGGTACAGTAAAGCGTGTTATAAGCACAGCGCAACCGCTACCGCGCCAAACAGGCTCGTCACTTTCACTGCCTTTTGCACTAGCGGCGGACTACGTTCAGTTTCATTCTGTGAGTTCCACAGCTTGACTAAATGTAGTAATTTCGCCTTACGCGACTTGTTACATTTAGTCGAGTTTTGACTAAATGTTTTAACATAGAGGGGGAATCGAGATGAGGGTCGTGGTGTGTGTGTGTGTGTGTGTGTGTGTGTGTGTGTGTGTCTGTGTGTCTGTGTGTGTCTGTGTGTCTGTGTGTGTCTGTGCGTATGTGTAGAGCGATTCAGACTAAACTACTGGACCGATCTTTATGACATTTTACATGACAGTTCCTGGGTATGATATCCCCGGAACTTTATATTCGTTTTTTCGATAAATACCCTTGATGACGTCATATCCGGCTTTTTGTAAAAGTTGAGGCGGCACTGTCACACCCTCATTTTTCAATCAAATTGATTGAAACTTTGGCAAAGCAATCTTCGACAAAGGCCGGACTTTGGTATTGCATTTCAGCTTGGTGGCTTAAAAACTAATGAATGAGTTTGGTCATTAAAAAACGGAAACTTGTAATTAAAATTATTTTTTATTAAACGATCCAAAAACAATTTCATTTTATTCTTCGTCATTTTCTGATTCCAAAAACATATACATATGTTACATTTGGATTAAAAAGAAGCTCTGAAAATTAAAAATATGAAAATTATGATTAAAATAAAATTTCCGAAATCGATTTAAAAACTATTTCATCTTATTCCTTGTCGGTTCCTGATTCCAAAAACATATAGATATGATATGTTTGGATTAAAAACACGCTCAGAATGTTAAAACGAAGAGAGGTACAGAAAAGCGTGCTATGCATCACAGCGCAACCACTACCGCGCCAAACAGGCTCGTCACTTTCACTTGTTTGTTTGTTTGTTTATTTGTTGCTTAACGTCCAGCCGACTACGCAGAGCCATATCAGGACGAGGAAGGGGGGGATGAAGGGGGCCACTTGTCAAGCGATTCCTGTTTACAAATGCACTAACCCATTACTTGTGTCCCAGCAGGCTTTAGTAAAACTAAATTAATACCTACTGGAAGATTACCAGTTTCCAGTATGTTAAAATAGGCTTAACCTATCTACTGCTGGACTTACATCAGAACACTAACAGATTAAACTATACATGAATCGCGAGATAAGCGGCAAGAGAAGAGATTTTTGGAAAAAATACAGGTGAATGAGCAAGAAGGCAGAAAAAAGAAAATTCATGAAGAAAAAGAGAGCATGACAGGAAAGAGGAACCAAAAATCTACCTAACAGCAAACTAGAAAGCTCCTGCGGTTCCAAAAACAGGAGGGGCCTTTAATTTCATAACCGCAGTGCCCCACTGCGGGGGTCACTTTCACTGCCTTTTGCACTAGCGGCGGACTACGATCAGTTTCATTCTGTGAGTTCCACAGCTTGACTAAATGTAGTAATTTCGCCTTACACGACTTGTTACATTTAGTCAAGTTTTGACTAAATGTTTTAACGTAGAGGGGGGAATCGAGACGAGGGTCGTGGTGTATGTGTCTGTGTGTTTGTTTGTTTGTTTATTTGTTGCTTAACGTCCAGCCGACTACGCAGAGCCATATCAGGACGAGGAAGGGGGGGATGAAGGGGGCCACTTGTCAAGCGATTCCTGTTTACAAATGCACTAACCCATTACTTGTGTCCCAGCAGGCTTTAGTAAAACTAAATTAATACCTACTGGAAGATTACCAGTTTCCAGTATGTTAAAATAGGCTTAACCTATCTACTGCTGGACTTACATCAGAACACTAACAGATTAAACTATACATGAATCGCGAGACAAGCGGCAAGAGAAGAGATTTTTGGAAAAAATACAGGTGAATGAGCAAGAAGGCAGAAAAAAGAAAAGAATTCATGAAGAAAAAGAGAGCATGACAGGAAAGAGGAACCAAAAATCTACCTAACAGCAAACTAGAAAGCTCCTGCGGTTCCAAAAACAGGAGGGGCCTTTAATTTCATAACCGCAGTGCCCCACTGCGGGAGGTGTGTGTGTGTGAGTGTGTGTGTGTGTGTGTGTGTATGCGTGTGTGTCTGTGCGTGTGTGTGTGTAGAGCGATTCAGACTAAACTACTGGACCGATCTTTATGACATTTTACATGACAGTTCCAGGGTATGATATCCCCGGAGCTTGTTTTCCAGACGTTCTGTTTACTGCCTCTGTAAATTTACCTCGAATGTAAGGTCATCAGACAGATTCTTGTTTGAGAAAGTAACCCAAACAAAGCACAAACAAATCGCGTAAGGCGAAATTACTACATTTAGTCAAGCTGTCGAACTCACGGGATTAAACTGAACGCACTGTATTTTTTCACCAAGACAGTACAGCTTCGTCAATCCCCGCGTGAAGGAAATCGCTCACCTCCCACGTGCAAAACGTAGTGATATTGACACGCCAGATTAGCGCGGTAGCGTATTGTGCTAAGCAGGAAAGCGCGCTTTTCTGTATTCTTGTTAACTTTCTGAGCTTGTTTTGAATACAACCTATCATATCTATATGTTTTTGGAATCAGGAAATGATAAAGAATAAGATGAAATCATTTTTGGATCGATTTCTTAAATTTTAATCGTAAGACTAATTAATCTATTTTCGGTAATTGTGATCACATTTTAAGAGTAAACATAACATATGTATATATTTGTAGATTCAGAATGTGATGAAGAATACGATGCAATCAATTTTAAATCTGTTTGCGAAAAACCGATTTTAATGACAACTTTTATGAGCAAACTCATTAATTAATTTTTAAGCCTCCAAGCTGAAATGCAAAACCAAAGTCCAGGCTTTGTCGAAGATTACTTGACCAAAATTTCAACCAATTTGGTTAAAAAATGAGAGCGTGACAGTGCCGCCTCAACTTTCACGAAAAATCGGATATGACGTCATCAAAGACATTTATCCAAAAAAAGGAAAAAACGTCTGGAGATACCATACTCGGGATCTCTCATGTCAAGTTTCATGAAGATCGGTCCAGTAGATTTCTCTGAATCGCTCTACATACACACACACACACACAGACACACACACACACACACACACACACACACACACACATACACCACGACCCTCGTCTCGATTCCCCCCTCTACGTTAAAACATTTAGTCAAAACTTGACTAAAGGTAAAAAGACGTGTTTTGAAACCAAACCAAGCTATTCATAAAAACGAAGCTCAGCAAAGAGATACTTTTGAGGAAGCAATTCAGTTACAACAAAATAACGAAGAATCTTTCCAAATTGATAGAAACAAGTCAAATGTAGGCCTACCAATACTAACGTCAAGGAAAAAGAAAGGAAATTCAACTAAGCTTATACAGATAATTTGACCGACCCCCACACCCCCCCCCCCCTCCAAAAAAAAAAAAAAAAGCCTGGTAACATATCACATCAAATAATTATGTCCTCGAAACTCAATATCGCTCTATAGTAGCGTTGATATGAAATTACGAAGCTAAAGAATCGACCCTGTACAAAACTTGAACCACGGACGTCAGCGTTCAAAGTTGAAACCAGTTGTATGCCAAAAGAAACACACACAAACACACACACACACACACACACACACACACACACACACACACACACACACACACACACACACACACACACACACACACACACACACACACACACACACACATACACACACACACACACACACACATACACACACACACACACAAACACACACACACGCGCGCGCGCGCATATATGAGTAGAAAGCATCGGACCCTAACTTTCTGTCGCCCTCCAGCAGAAGTGTTGTACCAGTGTGTGGAACGGAACCCTCAACCTGCACCAATATACATATTCCAAAATTCATTTCTCAAAGGCTCGGACAGAGTCTTAAAACGCATGCCTGTCACCTTAAAGTAGACAGCGTATCCGTAAGTACAAGACATAGGCACAGACATGTTTTGGTTAAAATAGAAACAAATATCAACTGAAGGCATAATATTCACACGATATTGACACAGAACCAACAACCAAAACTACTCGGAAAGGAATGTTCTGCAACTCACTCTCTTGAAAAGCACAGACTGACACACTGTCAGAACATGTGTGTCTCTCTCTTTGCACCTGAAAGCAGTCAGTGCGTGTCTGAGTATAAAGAGATCCAAGGACCACACATTTCAGTTTAAAAAGCACAAAGACGGTGTCTGCTGTTCTATGTCTCTTTGCTTGCACACGAAGGCGAACAACACGCCTGTAGGTATTTAAGCGGATGCAAGGACAAGACGTTCTGACAAATCATCCAGACACTCTCAAAATGCGTGTCTCTTTGCTTGCACCCGAATAGAAAGCGAACAGAACGCTTGGTAGTGTGGGAACATGAACAAGGAAGTGAAAAGTCCCGCCTGCACAATAATTATAGTCTAATGACGTCTAGCTCCACGCGTGGCTGAACGCTGATTTAAATTATAGAATGTATCCCTTGGTGGCACTTTCTAATGAATAGGCCTACGAAGTTACACAAGAAGCCCATAGCCAATCGCGGGGTGGGATTTTTCACCTCTTCCTGATCGAGGAGCGCCTTGTGACAACTAGGCAGTGACGGTCCAATTCGCGGTGTCCCGTTCTGGGCCGCTATTGCGCGGGTCCGCTATTGCGCGGGTCTGCTATTGCATGGGTCCGCTATTGCGCGGGTCTGCTATTGCGCGGGTCCGCTATTGCGCGGGTCCGTTATTGCGCGATGACTATTAAAATTTTGTCATTCAACCAATCTCTCACAGTGTAACAGAAATACCCAAAGCCAAAAGACGCAGCCCAGAGAATACTGTGCTGACAATCATTCAAACGTGTTCCAAGTCGGTTTCATGTATATTATTAAACAACAAAAGAAAATAAAGAGGTGTCACAGAAAGGGGGGAAGAACCATGTCTTATTCCACAAAATTACTTTTGCAATCCCAATATTCAAAGCATCGAGCTCAGAAATACTACCTTATAAATCTCAGGTGGTCATAATATAATACCAACAAATAAACTGACAGACAAAATGTTGACATTGCATTTATTCCAATCTTGAAAATAAATTCAGAACAGTCACTGGCATCCTGAAATCATCTTTCGTCTTCTCAAAGAAAAAAAACCCTAACTAAAGTAAGTTGGAATAACAAAAATAATGCATGAGTAAATGCTAGTCACTTTTCGCATTTTCCAAAGACCTGGACAAAAGAAACCAAGAACACCTCTTCTCTACCTCATTATGAAAAAAAATGAAAAAAACATTAAAAAAGTAACTTGGAATAACAACAAGTCGCGTAAGGCGAAAATATAACATTTAGTCCAGTAGCTGTCGAACTCACAGAATGAAACTGAACGCAATGCCATTTTTCAGCAGGACCGTATACTCGTAGCATCGTCAGTCCACCGCTCATGGCAAAGGCAGTGAAATTGACAAGAAGAGCGGGGTAGTAGTTGCGCTAAGAAGGATAGCACGCTTTTCTGTACCTCTCTTTGTTTTAACTTTCTGAGCGTGTTTTTAATCTACTGATGGTGCTCTGGGACACGTGGAAGTGCCTGGCGATTGCACTTTGACTTTGGCCTGCTTGTAAACGACCCAATGCAATTTGGCGGTCTTCTCTGCTCAATCGGGGCATCTTTCGTCGCTGAATTGTCGTCTGATTTCTTTGTGGCGAACAATCCGCTTTTATGGGTTTTGGAAGACATGGTGAGAGCTCAATATTCCCCGAGTTTCACGAGATTACACTGAAGCATGACGAGTGGTCATGCCAAATGAGCAATTTTGACATTGTAGCCACTGATAACGCATGCGTCACGTGCAGAGCTCACTTGTGGCAATGGACGAAAGGTCGACGACCAGATAAACATTTTCTGCAGTTTGGTGGATATCCTTGTAGCCATATAACTAAATTAACCAAATATTACAAGCTATGCGTTTCTTTTTTTGAACAGTATACCAGACCGATCTTCATGAAAATTCACATAAGAGTTCCTGGGTATGATATCCCTAGACATGTTTTTCATTTTACCAATATATATTTTTGATGACGTCATATCCGGCTTTTTGTGAAAGTTAAGGCGGCACTTTCACGCCCTCATTTTTTTATTAAATGGATTGAAATTTTGGCAAAGCTATCTTTGACAAAAGCCGGACTTTGGTATTGCGTTTTAGCTAGGAGGCTTAATATTTATCTAATGAGTCTGGTCCTTAAAAATATGAAAATTGTAATTAAAATACATTGTTTACAAAACGATCCAACAATATTTTCATATTATTTCTCATACATTTCTGATTCCAAAAACATATAAATATGTTATAGTTTGTCAAAGACAAGCTCTGAAATTTAAAAATATATAAGCATTATGATAAAAATTAAATTTCCGAAATCGATTTAAAAACAATTTCATCTTATTCTTTGTCGGTTCCTAATTCCAAAAACATATTGATATATTATGTTTGGATTGAAAACAAGCTTAGAAAATTAAAAAAATAGAGATACGAAAAAGCGTGCTATCCTGCTCAGCGCAACCACTACTGCGCTATTCTGGCTTGTCAATTTCACTGCCTTTTGCAAGGGACTGACGATGCTATACGGTCTTGGTGAAAAAGTGCAGTGCGTTCAGTTTCTTTCTGTAAGATCAGCATCTTGATTAAATGTAATAATTTCGCCTCAATCGACTTGTTTCTCTTCAACTCTTTGACCACAACATTCATGAAACTGAACTGTTTGTGTTAAAATTTGGTCTGCATTTGCTTTAATGACTGTAGAATGATAGCTTATTATCCCAACAAATTTGGTTTTAAAATGGCTTTAGTAAAAATTATTAAAGGTACTGAACTTGTCAAATCCAGGTGCACGGAGCCCCTGGGGCTTTTAGTCATACCTCAGGCAGCTATCCGTTAGAAGAACTACCAAGTTTCATTGACTTGCACCCAAAGAGTCAAGAACTGCGATTTTTTTACGAATTAATTTCGGACTCTGTCCCGGCTGGTCTTGACCTATTTTTGGATCTAAATTTAGATCAGGTAGATCACCACATCATGCACAAAAATACACGTCACTAGCAAACTATGTCAGACATCATCATGAGTTTGTGTAAAACAAAATGGAGGCGGGAATCACTCAGTTGAATCGAACTCCGACCAAACACCACGTAATAACTAGGTTAATTTATGCACTCGCGTGAACAAGCCAACTGTCGAGCTTCACAGATGTCGTCGTTGGGTAGTTTTGGGTTTGTTTTACTACCATAGGAGGATTTTTGAACTGTAAATGCACTCAGCTGCAACAAAAACGCAAAACGAAGCCTGTGAGCTGCACTGTGCCTTTAAATGAAAAATAAGGAAAATGTTGAATCGAAACATGTTAGTTCACGGATGACAAGATAATTTCAAAACTATTCATCAGAATGATTTGAACTTTTGCAGAAATGTTTTAGACATGCTCATACATTATTTGTTGGATGGATAAGCTCTAGGGATAAAAATTAAAGATATACACATTTTTCAGTTTCATAAATTATGTACCCACAAAGTCACTTTAACTGTTTTTCCTAGAGCTTATCCGTTCGACCAAACAACTATCAGAACATCTAAAGCATGTCTGCAAAAGTTCAAATCATACTGATGAATAGTTTTGAGATTATCTTGTCATCCGTGAACTAACATGTTTTGATTCATCGCTTTGCTTATTTTTCATTTAATAATGTTTACTAAGTCAATCTAAAAGGTTTTTAATTTTTTTTTATCATATAGTATTATTTTACATACATTCAAACAAATGCACACCAGATTTTAACACAAACAGTTGAGTTTCATGAATGTTGTGGTCAAATGACTTGAATTGAAAAAACCCGGCGTTTTTCATGGTAGCTCCTGCCCTTACATGTCGCCCAACTAAAGGGCGTAACTGCTTCATTCAATATGGAAATGGGGTGATGAAAACCCCGAACTGCACATTAACGATTTTATTACCAGATACATGCTGTGCATGTTATAAGACGTACTTGAAACTTGACATTAAGGCGAATGTCATGTGCTAAGATATACATGCAACAGTTGACAAACTTCAAACAAATGCATGTTCCTCTCATATCAGGTAAGTGGAGGCTTAATTTTGGTTGTTATGTTGCCAATCAAACTTTTAAATGAACCAGTACCTAACAACTTTATTGAGATATGATATATCTTATTGATCGTTAATGAAATGTTGGATTACAGATCGTTTCGTTTAGGAATTTCAAGATTAATGTACTTGCGTGTTTTCAAAGCAGAGCAAGTACAGGGTGACCCAAAAAGAATGCAACCCAAACAAAAGCTAATATCTTCTACATCTGTTGACTGACTCACTTGATATTTAATATGCATAAACTTCAGCCAACGCATGACCCGTCCACAAAGTGGCAATTTTTTAGATACAATGGTCGGACTTTTGTGCATTTTCAAAAAAAGTTTCCAAATTCGGCGATCGACTTAACAGAACGAAGTTTGACATTGAGCGGTAGCAATACTTACCTTATATAAACCCTCCAGACTTTTACCTTTCAGATTATCGGAATGTCTGGGGATTATCGGTGACCTGAAGAAAGCAGTTACAGCTAGGTTCAGGGCAATTCCCAGAGAGGAAAGCTTTCGTGCCATTGACAATTTCGGAGGTGTAATTTGGAACACATTTTGGAGAAAAGGTAAATGTCGGACCATAGTGGTCGTGGAAGAACTGGAGTTCATGTACAACTATGAAATATTTGCTAAACTCAAATGACTGGAAAAATTAACCTCTTTCGGTGTAAAGTGCAATGTCGCACAATATGCATCGATGAAATGCACGCATTCAGCCACGGGAAATGCCCTGATCTTGCATATAATTGTTGTATTCAAGTCACTGATTGTCTAATATTGATTATGGTATACTATTTTATTCAAATTGCCTCAAAGGTAACAATCTTGAGGGCTTAAATCGGGTAAGTTTTGCTACCGCTCAATTTTAAACCTCGTATTGTTGAGTCGATCCCATTTGATCGACAAACTGTCGCTTTGTGGATGGGTCATGCAGAGATTGAAGTTAGGCCTATGTCCACTAAATATGAAGTGATTCGGTCAACAGATGTAGAAGTTATTAACATTTTTGTGGGTTGCATTTTTTCGGGTCACCCTGTACATAAACCAAGGTCAGGTTGTTAAGATGGGAGTGGTAATGCATTTCTTAACATTTTATATTATTTTATGTTATTGTCAGGTTCACAACCTTTCTGTGATGTTTTGCGGAAAAAGACATATCTGCATACTTTGATATTTTTAATGAATATAGTTTAACGAGTCTGGGTGCAGTGATAGTAGTTAAACAATTGCTTAATCCTTTTTAAACGAATATCTGAAAAAGATGTTCAAATGCCGTGTCACACACACATATGCGCACACACATATGCGCAGTCTGTCATCCACAAACTCACAGAATTTTCTCTCTCTCAAACTGTAAAAAGGTACAAATCACAATAAATGAAGTTTATACGTTTCTTGAACAAAACAAAGCACTCAAAACTCACATTTACACATCAAATAACCCCAATCCCTTGCCAAAGATAATTAACGTTTACACTCTAATTACTCTCATTCACTCACATCAAATCTCTACTTCGCAAACACACCCTCTTGCTATCACTCCATCATACACTGAAATTACACTTCCTGCATGAGTTATTTTTAGGGGACGGATTTAGCGGAAGAGTTACCGTCCAGCAGGTCTGACAGTGACTTGAAGTGAAGCGAGATCCTGGGTGTAGATGCCCCGAAGACGAATGACGTCACGAGCGCAGAATGAGTTCCTGGCGAAGTGAGTCCATAGCAGCCCTCAACTGTAGCACGAGTTCCATGCGAAGCGAGTCCATAGCAGCCCTCAACAGTAGAATGGCTTAGCTTGACTGGGCTGGCGGATCATCTCCATCACTCCTCGGCAAGAAAACCGCAACCTGAAATGGTTAGCATTGCTCTTAGTCCATGGTTAACTCACATCGCTTATCCGTTCCCATATATCAAACCCAATGCAGGAAAGAATGGACAAAGCCTCTATGACTCTCACACACTCGCACAAATACTTCATATGTTATGAACGTTCTACCAATTCATTACATGTTTAATAATTGGCAGAAGTTATGCAAACATATAACACGAAAATAGCTTTCCGTCTTTTTACATACACAAGTTATCATAATGCACAGACCATATTCAACATTGATAACTAACAATACCAACAAGAGCAAACGCTCGATCGAGTCACTTTCGCAGTTCTGAATATTATATGAGGCATCAGATGGACAGGAAGAAATTGCTATTCACAACACAATACAGATGTAAATAATTTGATGTAAAGAATAATCCTATAAAGTTTGAATCAAATCCGATGAATAGTTTCAGAGATATGATATTTCAATTTTTTTCCTTCAAGACATACCTGTGACCTTGAAAAAGGTCAAAGGTCACCAAAGCAGACGTCAAAGTGTAGAGGTCACTGGGAGTCACGTTCACATAAAATTTGAGCCCGGTCACTTTTATAGTTTCCGAGAAAAGCCCAACGTTAAGTTGTGTGTTGCCGAACAGAAAAGGCTAGTTATCTCCCTTGTTTTTCTGATAACGTTCGTAAAAGGCTACAGATGTAAATACTTTGATGTAAAGAATAATCCTACAAAGTTTCAATCACATCCGATGAACTTTGTCAAAGATATAAAATGTCTAATTTTTCCTTTGACGCTGACCTGTGACCTTAAAAAAGGTCAAAGGTCAACGAAACCATCGTTAAAGTGTAGAGGTCATTGGAGGTCACGACTAAACAAAATATGAGCCCGATCGCTTTGATAGTTTCCGAGAAAAGTCCAACGTTAAGGTGGTGTCTACGGACGGCCGGACGGCCGGCCGGACAGACTAACACTGACCGATTACATAGAGTCACTTTTTCTCAAGTGACTCAAAAACGTCCGGGGATATCATTTCCAGGAACTTTCATGTCAAATTTCATAAAGATCGGTTCAGTAGTTTGGTCTGAATCGCTCTACACAGACAGACAGACAGACAGACACACACACACACACACACACACACACACACACACACACACACACACACAACCATTTAGTCAAAACTTGACTATAAAATGTAAAAAAGAAGAAAAACTAAAAAATAGAACTAACCTTCTTTAAACGAAATACTTGACCGACTAGCCTGAACATATAAGAAACGCACAGACACGAAACAACAAACATGTACCACGCAAACAGCCTAAACTACACCGAAAATAATAGAAAAGAATTACGCACCACATCCTGGTTGCATGAAAGCATACGCGAAATTCCCCTGTCAAATGAAGACAGCTCCCTTTTGCTCTATGGAAGCAAAAGTAACGTTCAAATGAAGAACGGATTCCAGTCTGGAACGCAGACTTCTAGCCCTGTAAACGGCTACGGCAAGAATGAATAAAACTGACACACAACTGAATTTACTGCTCACTACAGCGCACCTGAGATACACCCGTTACACTAGAATTTAGAGAAAACCGTGCCGCACGAAAACTACGAGTGCTAGCTGTCTCACCTGGCAGGTAAACGACAGCACAAAGAACAGGCGCTTGCAATGATTGCATATAATACGAAATAATTACAGCTGCTTGTGACATGCCGAATCTTTAAATGTTTGTTAAAATGCATGAGATGGCTAAATATTTGGAGTACAATTGCCTCGTAAAAACATACTCTTGGGAGTGCGTGTATTCATTTCTTTTAGAAGATGCATCTAGTTTAAACAATTAAACACTAGACAACCTGACGAAAAGTTTAAAGGCATAAAATGGTTAAAGGCACATTCCTTCGGCTCACCATCTCAGTTCTGACCAGGCTTGTACACGGGATAAGACCATCTCTTCCACTTGGTCACGGGATAAGACCATCTCTTCCACTTGGTCACGGGATAAGACCATCTCTTCCACTTGGTCACGGGATAAGACCATCTCTTCCACTTGGTCACGGGATAAGACCATCTCTTCCACTTGGTCACGGGATAAGACCATCTCTTCCACTTGGTCACGGGATAAGACCACCTCTTCCACTTGGTCACGGGATAAGACCATCTCTTCCACTTGGTCACGGGATAAGACCATCTCTTCCACTTGGTCACGGGATAAGACCATCTCTTCCACTTGGTCACGGGATAAGACCATCTCTTCCACTTGGTCACGGGATAAGACCATCTCTTCCACTTGGTCACGGGATAAGACCATCTCTTCCACTTGGTCACGGGATAAGACCATCTCTTCCACTTGGTCACGGGATAAGACCATCTCTTCCACTTGGTCACGAACCACAATAATGAACAGCTTGGTTGCTCTGTGCATAGCTAGAGGTTTTGATGAATGAATGTCTTATAAGCACAACATTCCTTTTCAAGAAATTATGTCTTCAAATCATTTACTTCCCAGAGTCAACTTAGTACAGATCCTCCTCGGTGTCCAAACGCCCCGTGTGCACGTATCTAAAGTTCAGAGCGGAATTCTCACGACTTAGATATATGAATACAGGCATGCAGGAAAAAGACCCCCCAAAAATGGATGGCACCGTACTGTGTGGCAGCTCGATTTCCCGAGTGAGAAAGTAACCTCACAGGATGATATAATACCAATACCAATACCAATACCAGTACCAATACCGATACCAATACTAACACCAACTCACCACAGCAAGCAGCCAGGGTGTTGATTTTTGGTAAGTGACCACTAGGAGGAGAGATTGTCTTATCCCATGTTAAAACCTAGCCAGATCTGAGATGGTTAGCCCAAGAGTTTTCACGGGAAGGGCAGAGCCTTTAAAAACAATTTAGCAAATGTTTATCGAAAAGTGTTTGTCTTCTTCCCAGCACCTGAAACTACAACACCACAGACATGCGGTTTCACTTTGCTGTGGTCATTGTGGCTGTCCTGATTGTCGTTCTCATCAAGTGTCTAACCTGCGAACAGGGAGTCGATACAGGTATTTATTATTGGATGATGCAATAAAAACGCAGGCAAATAATGAGTGCCTGCGTGAATGCATGTCAAAGTGCGTGAGTGGCCATGTGTGCGTGTGTGTGTTTGTATGAGTGCGTGAATGCGTGTGTGTACGAATAATGTATGTGTGCGTTCGTGCGTGCATGAAGGCGTGTGTATGTTTAGTGCACTACTTCTATGTATCAATCTTTTTTTCAGGTGGGTTACCGAAGTCAAAGCTGCCCGTCCTTCGGCAATCAGTTTCAATCAATCTGCGCATTTTACTTGGCCGAGAAAAATGTGTGCAGTGGGGCCGAAAAAGACACTGCTGGCGACTATCAAAAACCAAAAGGGTAGAAACCTAGACCAACAGCCCAACATTTTGTATACCGGGTCAATAATCAGCCCTAACAACGAAAATGGCAAACTCTGCATAAGACCATTTTTTGGGAAATAACTCTGTTTGGGTTTCTATGGCCTGAGAAAGACATGTATTTCTTGAAGGTGAGGCAAGTGAACTGTGTTTCATTATAAATTCAAAAACTTGAAAAGGCAGAACACAGCGCTGTGGCAGTTTTCTGACTTTTGATTTTGACTTTTAGCTTGTTCTCTACGCCTACCAGATCAGCAGACAATGACTAATTATTCTGAATCATATTATATGCACTTTCAATGAACAATAAACAAGGATTTAGGTGATTGTCTGTGTAATGCATTATGATTTGTTCATTAATATAAATTTGATAGCAAGAAAAACACGCTGTGCACTATCGTTTGCGGGAGGGCATGATTATATAGCTCAGTGGGCGTTTATCAGTGGAGACACTCTGCTCGCATCAAAGTGGATAAAGAGCTGCGATGCGAATGCTTTTGTAAGAAAAAGGAATGCCATACTTTATGGATGAGACTGTATAAATCTCCCTTTTCTGTCAAAAATCATACAAACGTCAACGGCATGTCTCCACTGGTAATCCTTAGTGAGCTTAATACAGGCCTAGTTAGGGGTTCCGCTCACATATGTAACTTCAGCAGGACCGACGACGCACTGCAGCTTGTTCCAGCCCGCTACACGTTGCATGAAAGGAAAACAGGCCAAGTACTCGCCATAATCCCTATCGCAGCATAAATAATAGGCCGTGCGTCGTCTGTGCCGCTGAAGCTGCGCAGGTATATTCTGCCCATTAGTAACCTCCAAACAAATAAAACATCTTCCATAGGCCATATTAACCCCGACAGCGTTACGTGGGGAATTCCTCTGTTGGTGACACTAAGATAAGACTTCCTCGTACAGCTATAGCTTATAATTTTTTATTTTTTTTGAGGGAGGGAGGGGGGTGTTGCTGTCTAGCCAGATCAT
>NC_090245.1:19109256-19121756 GCF_037325665.1 Littorina saxatilis
CCAAACTCCCCATACGACGACCCCATCATAGTTACCCCCATCCCCACGCCCCACCCCCATTCGCAACCGACCTCGCCCTATCCGCCCCTCCTCTCACCTTCTCGGCAGAGGCAGGGCCAAAAATATCCCACTCTCAGAAACCTATATATAGCAGGTCGGTGCCAGAAGCCCGTGCCTTTCTATTGCTGCTTGCTCGATGTCATTGTGGGATCTTGGGTGATATAAAACTATACACTACTAGCAGATCTGGTAAGTGTTGTTTGAATATTGTTTTATGTATGTTTTTGTGAGGCGATTAGAACTGTTTAAGGAGTTGCGCCATATGAATATACTCATTATTTGTATTATTATGTTGTTGTTTTTGGTTATTTTTAACAAAATATCCCATTCCCAGAAAAAATATATCAATAGCAGCTCGGTACCAGAATCCCATGCCTTTTTACATTTAGTCAAGTTTTGACTAAATGTTTTAACATAGAGGGGGGAATCGAGACGAGGGTCGTGGTGTATGTGTGTGTGTGTGTGTGTGTGTGTGTGTGTGTGTGTGTGTGTGTGTGTGTGTGGTGTATGTGTGTCTGTCTGTGTGTGTGTGTGTCTGTCTGTCTGTCTGTGTGTGTCTGTGTGTGTGTAGAGCGATTCAGAGTAAACTACTGGACCGATCTTTATTAAATGTTTCATGAGAGTTCCTGGGTATGATATTTGCAGATGTTTTTTTCATTTTTTCGATAAATGTCTTTGATGACGTCATATCCGGCATTTTGTGAAAGTTGAGGCGGCACTGTCACACCCTCATTTTTTAATAAAATTTATTGAAATTTTGGCCAAGGAATCTTCGACGAAGGCCGGACTTTGGAATTGCATTTCAGCTTGGAGGCTTAAAAATTAAATAAAGACTTTGGTCATTAAAAATCTAAAAATTGTATTTAAAATTATTTTTTTATAAAACGATCCAAAATTACGTTTATTGTATTCTTCATCTTTTTCTGATTCAAAAAACACATAAATAAGTTATATTAGGATTAAAAACAAGCTCTGAAAATTAAAAATATAAAAATTATGATTAAAATTACATTTCCGAAATCGAGTTAAAAACACTTTCATCTTATTCCTTGTCCGTTCCTGATTCCAAAAACATATAGATATGATATGTTTGGATTAAAAACACGTTCACAGAGTTAAAAAGAATAGAGATATAGAAAAGCGTGCTATCCTCCTCAGCGCAACCGCTACCGCGCTTTTCTGGATTGTTAATGTCACTGCCTTTGCCTCGAGCGGTAGACAGACGATGCTACGAGTGTACGGTCTTGCAGAAAAAATACAATGCGTTCAGTTTCATTGTGTGAGTTCGACTCAGCTTGACTAAATGTTGTATTTTCGCCTTACGCGACTTGTTATTGCTGCTTGCATGGCGTCGTTATGGGATCCTGGGCGATATGAAAATATATGCTACTCGCAGTTGTGGTCAGTGTTGAGTGAAGATCGCTTTTATCAGATTTTGTTTGGTTTTATTTGTTTGTATGTTTGCCGTTTTTGCTTTAATTCTTTCCATGGTTCAAAGGGTCTCTTTTACCTGGCGTAAACGGTCATGTGCGCCGTCACTGAAATGTCCAGGCTTTTTACCTGTGATAAGCCAGGCTTCCCAACAGACCCTCCGCCCAGAGGGTCCCGGGCCCCCCAGTTGCAGTGTATAAGGTAGCCTGTTTCTCTGACAGCATAGCAGAAGTCACATTGCTAATTATAGTCGGTTTAGTTACCTCAGTGAAACCTCCTGGCAAACACACAACTTTCTTCCAGACTATTATTTCCACATTCGGTTGGTGGGTTTTTTCTTTTGCTCTGATGGACAATGCTATTTCAATCTGTATTTGCTTATGCCAGAACCACCGTAATAAAAATAATTGTGTGGTTTCGCATTGATAGACTTCAAGCTTCCTTGCCAACAAAGATGAGTTCTGAAAAAAAATAAGAAAAACACCCAACCTCACAGACTGTTCAAGATTTTAACATCTTAGTACAGTAAATCATTTTCGGGTCTATTATTCTTTCTTTCTTGACCTTCTTTTCTTCGTTTCTTTGTTTGTTTTCATTTTCTTGTGATACTCCAGCACAAAATGCTCACATTGTCTCCGACACAGTCAGAACAAATGGCGTTGTTCCCGCAACGCAAATACTGCTACACTTGGCTCGGTGTGTACACATACACCGTTCATAATAGCCATGTTTTGCTGTTATGATAGGAAGGTCAACATTTCTTGTCGACTGTGAATGATGTTCTTGTTTCACCGAATTAGTGAATGTGGCTGAATCTATATTTGCATAGCTGGGGTGATTGTATCTTACTGCAAAGGCAATGGAAACTGTGACAACGTGGACACAGACTCAAACAGACCGCACGCACGCACGCACGCACACACACACACATACACACACACATGCACACACACACACACACACACACACACACACACACACACACACGTACGCACACACACACGAACAAACACACACACACACACACACACATACAATCAATCAATCAATCAATTACGCTTATATCGCGCATATTCCGTGGGTACAGTTCTAGGCGCTCTGCAGTGATGCCGTGTGAGATGAAATTTTATACGGCCAGTAGATTGCAGCCATTTCGGCGCATATTTACCTTTCACGGCCTATTATTCCAAGTCACACGGGTATAGGTAGACAATTATTAACTGTGCTTAAGCAATTTTTGCCAGGAAAGACCCTTTTGTCAATTGTGGGATCTTTAACGTGCACACCCAATGTAGTGTACACGGGGGGAGGGTTCGGACACCGAAGAGAGTCTGCACACAAAGTTGACTCTGAAATAAATTTCCGCCGAACCTGGGATCGAACTCACGCTGACAGCGGCCAACTGAATACAAATCCAGCGCGCTACCAACTGAGCTATATCCCCGCCCCATACACACACACACATACACACACACGCATACACACACACACACACACACACACACACACACACACACACACACACATACACACACATACACACACTCTTAACGTTTTATTATTCTAATTAAATTACTGTGTTGGGTGGTCTTTCGAGACAACGTATTGGACCGCCGGTGTAACACGAAATTTTACTCCACGAACAATTTACTCCTGAGTAAAAATGTCCTACGAAATTCTTACTCCGAGTACACCTTTCGTACGAGAAAAGAACTCCCCAAGGCACGAAATAATTACTCCCTCCACGACATTGTTACTCCCCATTTTTTTTTACTTCCAGTAAAAATCTCGCACGCGAAAATGGGGTGCGGGTGAAGAGATAATGCCAATATGTGATCTCGCGCAAACGAATGTCGCGCTACCCCTCCCTCCGCCCCTTCCACCACCAAGACTAACAGGGGACAAGGGAGTTAACATTTCGTACACCTGGCGTGGGAAGTTAAATTGCTCGTGTAAAGGTGGAGTAATTTATTCGTTATTTATTCGTCAGGGGAGTAACATTTTTGTACGAAATGTTTACTCGGAACTCATCTGTCGTGGGAAGTCATTTTCTCGTGTTATGGGGGAGTACTTTTTTCGTAAAGGGAGTAAACTTTTCGTACGAAATTTTACTCCGGAGTAAAAATCTCGTGGCAGTAATTTTCTCGTGTTACACCGGTACACCATCGAATGACTGTGCGCTCGTTAGATCACAGATTTGACTTCCTGAATTCAACGGTTGTATCTGTCCAGGTGAACGGATACCCACCAGCACTGAATAAAATGCGACGACGAATGGAAGTCGGGACTAGTTCACACAGGAGAGTGTGGTACGATTGCCGTTCTCCGATTAAAATGTATTTAGTTAATTTGCACAGTTACGGTCCACTTTGAAGCTAATTACTGCTCTTCTGTCCGTGTTACAGCACAGAGAAGGTCCCCTGAACTTTTAAAGGTCCAATTCGGCTTCTTTTTTCTTGCAGCGAATACGTGTCGACTTTGCATCATAGAGGGGGGCGATGCTTTACCACGTGCACCGGGAATGGGCTTTTTGGACGTAACGTGCATGGGAATGGGGAAATTCTCGTAGCGTGCACCGTGCACAGAGGTCCGGCGTGCACCGTGCATGGAGATTTTTCGTAACGTGCACCGTGGATCACAGTGCATGGCACTTTTGGCCTCAACGTGCACGTGCACAGACACCCCCCCCCCATGATGACCCTCTGCATACTTACATAACCAACGCATCTACCTACCAAGCAACAAACCAACCAGCAACCAACGACATTTTGCCTTTCCATTGGTTACTTTTCAAAGCTGGCAGCCATTCACTTTGGCCGAGAAAAAAACAAACAGGAGGGCAGCTCTTTCTCCAAAGAGGCGGAGCCGGTAGAAAAGGTCTGCCCAGGTCTACCAAGACAACTTTTCAAACGCACGTGGTACACCAGGCAGGCTCCGCACATTTGTTTCCCGACAAACGCGCGCCGTATGTGATAGGCACGTGTCTATTGTTTCGGCGTTTGACCTCATTGGGTTGCCTTGGTTACTGCCACAGTGTTCCGTGCTGCTTTAACCTGCCGCGCGTTGTTGGATTAATTCAGCAAAACACAAAACGGGTCTCACTCTCTGGGCCCTTCTATCAGTGATATGTGCAACCGCCCGCGCTCAAGAGTCCATGGAGATGTGCAGTCGAAGACGTACAACTCAACCTTGCATGTAGCAAAACAGAAAATATTCTCAAGCTTCTTTAACCTCAAAATAGTTATAATGCGTATACTGACTGAAACAGTCAAGAATATGCAAACAAAGATGTGAAATTTAAAAAAAAATCGTGTCCTTATCTTTTTTAGTCTCGGGAGAAGGGGCGTGTGGGAGCCCACGATCTTTTTAAAGTTTAAGATATTCAAACGAACACGTGAAACTCAACCTTGTCGTCCCCGTCTGTGGTGTAGCAGCATAGATTATTTCCGTACCTTTCGTGTTTTCATTCTGATTGTGCTCATTTTCATTCAAATTATCTATGTGTTGATTTAATGATCAATTGGTCAATCAATTTTGAGCTTAGGCAGTTGCCAAGAAATCTACAACTTAGCTTTTACCAAAATAAAGGTTGACCGTACAAAATTTCAACCCACTAAAATGCTAATTACTCCCACATGAATTCAGCGAATACTGCATATTTGGTGTTCATTAGCATAAGACGTGGGTTGATTATTTCACAAAGTGTCAAGTATGTATAGGTCAAGTGATTTGATTTTTACGCTTTTTTTAACAAAAAAAATGTTTAATTCGGAGATTGTCTCAAAAGTGGGAGGTTTGACAAGTCAAGTCAAGTCAATATTTATTTATTCATTTAAAAAAAAAGCCTAGGGTTACATGAATTAAAAAAAAAGTTGCAATGAACACGACAAAAAAGATATGTAATAATGAGACACAACACTTCTAATTAACCTGACACTGAGCAGTAGCCACACTCATCCAACTTGAACCCTCCAGATTCCCTGTAATTGCTGTTTCAACTCAAATATTGTCTGAGAATGGTTTTTATATATGCAAGGCCTTTGAGGGAGAGAAAAAAAACCAGGTAAACCATCTGGGGGGTTAAAATCGGGTTAGCGTGGCCGACACTCAGTGCCAAACCTCGTACATTTGAGTACATCCCAGAATGTTGAATACATTTTTAAAAGAGCTTTATAACAATCAGGCCATTAACGATACAAATTGTAAACTTTGTGAACTTATCATTCCATATCTCAAGCCAATGTACACGAAAGATGAAGCAATTTGCTGATCCAATTTAGTAGTGATTATAATTTGTGTGGGTTGCATTTTGGTTTTTGGGGAGGCCAGCTGAGGGCCTGTATTACGGGAGAAGAAAAGCTGACCGTGTAAGTTACAAAATATATACATCTCGGAAGATAAGAAGGAAGTGTTTTAGGAGCAAACAAATGTGTTCTTTGGCACTTGGCAGTGCCATTCGTACTGACATGCAATGTTTGGGTAACCGTTCCACCGCAGAGCAATGCGAACGACGACCTTACTATGTTGTGGCTGTGTTGATCGTTGAGACAATTGTGCATGACGCCACTGGCACAAACCCCGGCTTCGTGTGAGTTTGAGTCGGTGATTATGTGTAGAAAGCACACACATTGACACACAGACAAACACGGACACACACACACACACACACACACACACACACACACACACACCACCCCCCCCCCCCCCTGGCCGCCTAATATACCTCGTCTCATCTGTTTTTCTTGTTTTTCTGTGTCTGTTTTTTTTTCTGACTTTCATTTTTGGAAGCGAAGAATAGTGCGAATTTTCTGCAATCAGACCCAAACATTACCATTGAAATGTAAAATGTTCACACCGTCAGAGGGGCTCTTTGAACCCCCCCCCCCCCCCCCTGAAATGTACAATGTTCTCACTGTCAGGGTGGCTATTTGACCCCCACCCCCGCCCCCCCCCCCCCTGAAATGTACAATGTTCTCACTGTCAGGGTGGCTCTTTGACCCCCACCCCCCCACCCCACCCCCCCTTTTCCACAGGGCGTCGCCCCTGTACCCCTGCCTTATTTTTTGGAACCCCTCCCCTCAATAATTATACTTGACTGTAATGACTGTACACTTAAACATATCAGCCACCTCCCCCCACCCCTCCCCCTCCATCCCTTCGCCACCAACCTGTTTGATTCAGAGTTCTCAAGCACTGATTCTGGCACGAAACAGCGAGGTATAAGAGGAGAGGGGGAAGGTGGGGGGAGGGGGGTGGAGGAATGGCGATGAAACCGGTTGTCGACCTTGTAATGCTCTTCCTCCTTGCTCTTGGGGATGTTTGCCAAAGTAACGCCATCCGTACCTTTGGTGAACTGCTGATCTGAACGAAATGGCACTCTTATCCTTCGTGTGAACTCATGAGGATCAGATGATTCAGTTTCACACATTTTTTGCAGGCTGATCAAAATTGAATAGGGCAAAAAAAGTAGTTATAAAACTTACATTATATGTTTTCGGGGGAGGGAGCTGGATTTGCTTGTTTGCTTGTATGCTTGTGTGTGTGTGTGTGTGTGTGTGTGCTTGCGCTTGTATCTCTATGCATACGTGTGTATGAGTGTGTGTGTGTGTGTGCGTACGTGCGCGCGCACGCGTGTGTGTGTGTGTGTGTGTGTGCGTGTGCGCGCGAGCGCGTGTGGAGTGTGCTGTGATGATGGATAGTGCGTTAGGGTGAATGCATGCGTGCTTGCGCGTGTGTGTGTTTTCTGTTTTTGTTCGGTGCCTTTAACCCAAAGAGTGTTTCCGGAGTTCAAGAATGTACACATGGCGCCTTGGCCTATCCAATGGAAAAGCACTTAATGTAAGCTTACCTGGCGACCAAAAACATCAGCTGACGTTGGCTTCCGTAGATTGCGAAATCAGCGTGTACCGTCAGTAGACGCTGGAGCAGTCCATTGGGGACGAAAAACAGACATAATATGTTAACGTTTCTTTACATTTTATTTCATAAACGTGAAAAATGTCATCACTTGAAACGTCTGTAGTTTGGTTTTTAAGTGTTTATCATTTTGGCTACTTCGAAACAATCTTTTTTTTCTTCTAATTCTCTATCTGCTGCACTTAAAAATGCGTGCCAGTCAGAATCCCAGGTTAGGAGAAAGATTTATTTCTCGGAGTCAACTTTGTGCAGACTCTCTTCGGTGTCAGAACACCCCCGTGTGCACTAATGCTCACGAAAAAGATTCCACACTCACAGCGAAAGTCTCAAAGCTTGGAAAACACAAAGACTTGCTTGCTTCATCTCTCGTCTCTCAAGATCATCATCGTATCTCGATACTTTGACCAGACAAGCTTAAAACTGGATAAATGAAACTGTCAGACTTCACAGATGCCGTTTCTGGACGGCAGTCGACGAAACATCAAAACTGCCTTCAAAAAGGAATAAATACAATTTATACAATTTATTTAACAAAATTATTTTAAAAATCACCCAAAACAGTGCCGTCATTTAGGTAGGTATGCCCCGGAATCTGCGTATGGCTGTCTGAATGGCGAGGTAAAAACGGTCATACACGTACAAATCCACTCGTGAAAAACATGAGTGAACGTGGGAGTTTCAGCCAATGAACGAAGAAGAAGAAGAAGAAGAAGAAGAAGGTAGGTATGCCAATTTTGTTTCACGCTTTGAAAAAACGGAACACCATGCAAGGACTGCCACCAACTACTCATAATTGCTGAATGCCCACTTCGGCAAAATAGACCTCTTCGGTATCTGAGCAGCTCTCGCGAGACACGCTCTTTGTTATGCTTTGAACGTTGCGAGAACTTCGATCCTTCGCTTTTGCAGCTAGCGCGAGATTGCTGTACCACATGCTTTGCTATGCTCTGAAGTTTGCGAGAGAATACGAGAGCTTGGAATACCGATAGGGTCTATTTGCCAATAAAATATACATTCTAGCAACTTATCTGTGCTTGAAGCTGTTAAGCTGTCAAGGTCGCCGGGTTGCACGGGTCTCGATGGAAAATGAGATAATATAAGCGTCACTCTCTCACGCCGGGTTTTTCTTCCTGTCATTCTGCGTTCATCATGGGCTGAAACTCACACGTACACTCGTGGTTTATATGTGAATGACGGTTTTATTTTGCACGAGTGGGGTTTTACGTGTACGACAGGTGTTTTTTTTCCCCCGTCATTTAGGCAGCCTTACTGGGTATTTTCGTGTTTCTATAACCCACCGAACGCTGATATGGATTACAGAATCTTTTCCGTGCGTACTTGGTCGTGTGCCTCCGTGTACACACGAAGGCGGATAAGGCACTAGCAAGTCTGCACATGAACTTACCTGGAAGATCGGAATAATCTCCACCCTTAACCCACCAGGCGCGGCGGGGATTTGAACACGCGATCTACCGCAAGGGAGGCCGGAGTCTTACCCACTATGCCATTGCGCCATTCACTTCGAGTTTTCATTCGTGACACAAGGTAGCGAGCAAAGCATCCTGAAAGACAGTTCCACCCAAGCTTCAAGCTTTGGATATAAATAATACACAGAAGTTGTTGAGGTAGCAACATGCCGTGTATGACTGACAAATATAGAGGTTGAAGGTGAAGGCCGTGAAGGTGAAGGCCGTGAGAAGGGTAAGGTGAAGGGGAGGGTCAGAACACAAGATTGTGCAGACGGTAAAAATAACGTGCAGTGTAAAAGTCACTGTAGAATGAAACCACCATGCACCAGCGTAAAACATAAATCTGTCTCAGAAACGTCTGCGGTCGTTTCTACCTACCCGTAGCCCCCACTCCATCAGTTCCCCCTCAAACAGTTCCAAAGTTTGGCGGCCTATTTTGGCGCGCGAGCGCGGAAGGATATTATGCTGGCGTAGAGATAAGTCAGTACTGAGAAGAAAAAAGGCCGCCTTGTGAAAGTGGCGATGCCCTTATTGTGATTGTGATAGGGTGGTGCTGACAGATTCTGGCATCAGAGAGAGCTTCTGTTCAACTTCCATTATTTGTGTTGGTGTATTTGTCCTTGGCTTCAGTCCGGTAGGTGGGTTTTTTAATCTAATTCTGCAGTTCCATGCATGCTTCTGTTGTTCTTATGTTTTAACTTTTCTGGCTGAGAGGGTAACAGTTTGTCAGGCTCTAACGGTTTTCACAAAAAAATATGTATAATGCTGGGGAAAAGAGACCAATTCTTAAAGGAATTATGTTGGCGACTTCCCTAAGCCCAACACCGAGAGAACAGAAAACCTTAAAAAGCAGAAACTACTGTTTGGATTTTAGTGTTAAAACTACTTTAACATCTGCCAGAGTTTGTAGTGTGTGTTGGTGTGTCCTTCTGTCTATGTGTCAGTCTGTTCTGAGCGGCATTGGCGCAGACAGTTTAGCAAAAGGTTTTGACGCAGACACAGTATCAATTCATAAACGACCATAAGAAGACTTTAGAAACAAAATAATCAACAGTCTGGCTTCTCTCTGTTCAAAGTGAAATCTTTCATAAATCAATTTTTGTAACTGACATCAGTGTCAGCCTGTGCATAGACCAAATAGCCCGGACCGCCAACTCGTCAAGTGACCCTTCGAGGTTACGACTCTCGACTTTCAGGGGCGCGTCACGTCCGGTTTGAAAGGCCAGCGATTCGAAGACAGTGAAAAGAAAGCACGCTCCAGTTATTTGTGACAATGGGAGGTGACAATGAACTGGATTTTTCAAAACTCCAAACTAAACTTAACAAAACTCATCGAAAAACATGTTCCATAATTATGCACTTTTGCTGAGTTTATTTTAGCATTTTCAGAACTTACCTCGGCAACTTCGTCCATGTTTATAATCGACACCTGATATGACGTCCCCCTGATTTCTGAAAGGCCATGTAAGCGTAGGTTCCTAAATGCGAGAGGCGCAGCTACCTCGTAATAGAGAGAAAGAGCGGAGAGAGAGCTAGTTGGCGGTCCAGGATAAATGGTCTACGGCCTGTGGAACTAAGTCAATCCAAATTTCCAACTGAGCTCATGAGCTCAAATAGAGCGAGCGCAGATCAACGTCATGATCACAGTGACTATAGTTTGACACACTTCACGACACATTTGCTTAAGCCACATACTGGAATTCTCGAATTCAAATTTCCCCCGAAAGAGTAGCAACTGTGTCAAATGGGTCATTCTCAGATTTCTGTCTCTCATGGTTGTACAACATTCCGAAAGTGGGTCACCCACTTTTATAATCACTCGAATACACGTACGTTTCCAACTTCTCTCAGTGTCACGCCAGCTTTCAAACCAAAGCAGCTCAAAAAGGTGGAGAAACCGACACACTCTGTCTCAAACTGACGTATTCACGAGGTCACGACATGGCATGGCGGGAACAAACTCGTGACATTCGGCAGCCGAAAAACAATGGGTTTCATGGTGTTCTCGAATTCAAATGTTACCCTGAAATGCTAGCAAATGGAACGGTTCCAACGTTTGACCGTGTAAAGCTTTCAGACCTAAGCGGAAGAGAAAGGAGAGAAACCGACTAAGTCTCGCCAGACTGTGCAAGGTCATACAGCATGGCAGGAACAAACACGTGACATGCTTCTGCAACGGAAAATAAAGGTTTCGTAAAGGGCGAGACTGAGATAGAGAAGGGGATGAAGGGATGGTGGTGGTGAGGGTGGGGGGGGAGCAAACAGGAGATTGAAAATGCACGGATATGGATAACGGGCGTTTCAATCTGAGGCAGACCAGGGTGATATCGAGGGAGATTTAAGATTTAAATTAACAATAAAAGAACGATAGAAATAACATTGCTGGATTGAAAAGGGTGCGTAACTACACCTGAGTCAGACCAGGATGATACACTGAGGGAGATTTGATTATTCCTTAAAATAACAAATGATAACATAAGAGCATTCACATTATCGTTTTTGGTTTGCAAATTGAAGAGAAATCTATTTTGCTGGTTTCAACAAAAGTGTTCCTTGCACTAAGGTAATCCATACAAAACTGATGTTTCCTGAAAACGGCCCCCAGGTTCATACACCAGCCGGTTGCTGGACTGCTCGTTGTCCACATACAAATGCATAATTATACTTTAACAGAAGACTGTCCTCGACGAATATCTATGCTTCATTAATTATGGGAAACGTCATTCACAGAGCTCAGTGATAAAACCAACACTGTGAGGAATCATCCGTCCAGTAATGTTCAAGAATATAGTGACCTGTATTCAAGGAAGCTGTTGCAAGCTGCCAAACTTTGCAGACAGGGAAAACCGTGATATAGTGTTGACACTGAGACAACATTGGTTAAAAGTAGAAATGTTGACTTTGATATTCGACTCATGCCGAAATGCTTTTTTTAATGTTCAAGGGACATAACTAGCCGAAATGCAGGATGTTTGACGGAGATAATTAACTTGGACAAGGTTCTGGGATTTTACCTGAAAGTTGCAACGACACTTGTTTTCCTTGTTTCAGAGACGCAAGTCCAAGCAGCACCAAGCCACACAGTAACCACCCGAAGAACTACACGAACCACAAACAAAACATTTCCCTTCGAAACAAATAAAGACTCATTCCAAAAAACATGGCTGCTACGCCGTCATCGTTCTACGTCATGCTGGCTCTCACCACCCTCCCCTTCCTCCTCCTCACCGTCCCCACCGAAGCCAGGCCACTGACCCCCGCAGAGATCGGTCAGCTTGACCGCTTCATCCAGGAGGTGACACGATGTGGACGCATCCCTGCTCTCAGCGTGTCCCTGGTGGGCGGCGATGGGGAGGTGGTGTATGAGAAGGGATACGGGCAGCAGAGTCCGACTGGTCAACGAAACCCGGTGACCACTGACACCGTCTTCTGCCTGGGATCGTCCACCCAGGCTTTCACGTCTGTGCTTCTGGCCGCCTTGCTGTCATACAATGAGAAGTGAGTGCTGTGTGTGTGTGTGTGTGTGTGTGTGTGTGGGGGGGGGTTATGTGGTGGTGGTGGCTGGTGATGGAGGGGTTGGGGGGTGGGCGGGTGGGGTCGGGGTGTGTGTGTGTGTGTAGTGTG
>NC_090245.1:19124256-19126756 GCF_037325665.1 Littorina saxatilis
ATAGAGAGAGAAATATGTAATAAAAAAACAAATGTTTTGTGTAAAATAATGGTGTGTGTGTGAGTGTGTATGTATGTGTGTGTGTGTGTGTGTGTGTGTGTGTGTGTGTGTGTGTGTGTGTGTGTGTGTGTGTGTGTGTTTAAAAAAAGCACCCTTCATATTGTTCAGTAAGTGCATGGCAGAATAATGACAAAGGAGTATACATGTAAAAAAAAAAAACCGAGTAAAAAATAAAAACAATTATTTTCTGCACACACAAAAACACGTCTTTTTTAAACGAGGAAATGTCTGTGTATTTCTACCCATTCAATACACATTTACATTTTAAAAACAAAATCAAGTTTCTGTATTATACACTTTATCATGAATTATGAAGACTGACAAAGGCGTCAAACACGGCGAACGAAATCGCACACATACGCGCGTAACTCCCCCCCCCCCCCCCCCCTCCCTCCCCTCTCCCCTTACCACCCCTCCCAAAAACCTACACCTCCAGCGTACAGTGGAAGGGCGGGGGCTGTATAAACGTGTTTTGTCCAAAAACAAGGTAAACTGAAACAACCTGCGCGGCGCTGCCACATTCACAGGGTCACCTCGGGTATATACTGCCAGTCAGCGTAGCTGTACGAATAAACAGAACAGTGGAACCCCCGGTTTAAAAAAAACGATTAATCCACCTCAACATCTCCCCCCCCCCCCCCCCCTTTATGTTTATGTTTCTCTTGCTTTTCCAGATTTTCTTCTAACAATGTCTGTAAATTAATCTGTAATTATCAGACTCACTCTTTTTCTAAGATATGATTTCTCAGATTTGTGGAGGTCTTAGGGGGGGGGGGGGGGGGGGGGGGGGGGGGTTCTACTGTACAGTACGCAATCTTACAGTTTGGTCTTGATGATGTACGTACCTTACCGTGATAGTACTGTCAGTGAAACTACATACATCACATTCTGTGTGTTTTGCGTGTGGCTTCCTATCTGTCAGATACGCTCTGTTGTGTTGGTGTGGGTGTACTAAGTTGTTCGTTATAGGTATTGGGTGAAAAGGGACATGAGTTTGCAACAGGTGTTTCGCGGCGTAGTTTGGCTTTGCTGGAGCAGTGAAGTTGAGTTGTCATGCGGCAAGCGGCAAGGTTATAGCTGTAAAATGTAGCGGGAATGTTGTTTTTCGTTGATACTCTTGTTGTTGTTGTTGTTGTTGTTGTTGTTGTTGTTGTTGTACACAATGGAATTTTGTTTTCCGGTGAAAACTGTGACTGAATAAGAAGAGATTCCCATCGTTCCATTTAAAGAGGCTGCTAATAGCGGAAAGTTGTTGTTTTGCTGCCGAAGCTAATAGTATTACTTGCACTGGTGAGCACGGTTTTCGCGGCGCGTGTTTGTCAACGTAGGCATCTGCGTTCTACACCAGAAACAAGGATTTTAGTGACAGCAAAAGAACGGTCTGGAAAACAAAAAAACACACACAAACACGCACACACAAAAAAACAACACAGACAGACAAACACACACACACACACACACACACACACACACACACACACACACACGCAAACACACACACACACACACACACACACACACACACACACACACACACACACACACACACACACACACACACACACACACAAGCAAACTAGAGGTGAGTAACTGAAAGCAAACAACGAAGGGCGACGCCTTAGGCAGAGGGCCAGAAATGCATGCAGTCAGCATTGATATAAGCTTACCCACAAGAACTCTCTACCCCAAAACCACACGTGACAACATTAAAGGTGTTCTCCTTCCCTTGTAGAACATCACGTTCATCCTCTCAGATCTGTCCAGGAGGAAAGACCATCCCTCCACCTGGACACATACCTCATTTTAACATCCACACTGTTCCTGTGCATCCGATTACTAGTAGGAAGCTTGAGATGAAATAATTTTGCAGACTTGAATTACTTCATGCAAAACAAGTTTTGTCCAAAAACAAACAAAGCGAGAGAGAGAGAGAGAGAGAGAGAGAGAGAGAGAGAGAGAGAGAGAGAGAGAGAGAGAGAGAGAGAGAGAGAGAGAGAGAGAGAGAGAGAGAGAGAGAGAGACGTAAGACGTAAGACGTAAGACATTTTATTGATTAAACACACAAGGTTCATTTCAACGGGGTGTGTGTGTGTGTGTGTGTGTGTGTGTGGGGGGTCAGTAATACATGCCGTGTGTTTGTATTTATGGACAATCAACCGGTTTTATCTCTTTCTCTCTAACATATACTCACACGAACGCACGCACGCTCTCACTCTCTCTCACTCACTCTTAAACCTAAAGACATATCCAGCGCATGAATTAACATACAGTGCTAACATACATTATCGGCTTTCAATCATTCTCTATCGTTCCACGGCACAAACTCTCTCTCTCTCTCTTTCTCTTTCTCCTCTCTCTCTCTCTCTCTCTCTCTCTCTCTCTCTCTCTCTCTCTCTCTCTCTCTCTCTCTCTCTCTCTCTCTCTCTCTCTCTCTCTCTCT
>NC_090245.1:19131756-19140636 GCF_037325665.1 Littorina saxatilis
ACGGTACGGTGCTCAGCATTTTACGCACGGTTTGCACTGTAATGTTTTTACTATCCAATTAATCCCAATTAAGCGTCGACCGTTAGGCTATATTTCATTCCCAATCATGTCGTGCAGCTGCTCAAAAAGTCTCAGCATGTGAGATACAGGTGTGAGATGCAAAGAGCAAAAGGTGAGAGCTAGGTAAGACAATTTGGAAATTGTGGGGGAGAAGGTGTAGCGGAAGGAAGACATGAGCCAAGAAGAAATGGCAACGGCAAGGTTGAAAATAAAGGAGGGTGTATATGAATCGGTGGTGTGGCACAGGAAGAAGTGCGGAAGATTTAGAAAACGAAAGGCAGATTGAAAACAAGAGGAGAGAAGAACGGGCGAGAGTGAAGAAAGGGAGAAAGGGGAGGGTGGAATGGAACGGGCGAGAGTGAAGAAAGGGAGAAAGGGGAAGGTGGAATGGAACGGGCGAGAGTGAAGAAAGGAAGAAAGGGGAAGGTGGAATGGAACGGGCGAGAGTGAAGAAAGGGAGAAAGGGGAAGGTGGAATGGAAGAAGAAGGGGGAGGAGAGAAAGCAAAGAGAGGGAAAAAGAGAGATGGGGGAGAGATAGGGTGCGAGAGAGAAGGAAGGAGTAAGAGAGACAAGGGCAACAATTAATGAACAATCGAAAGAAGGAAAATACGCTACATTTTGACGGAGGAGAGAGACAGAGAGAGATGGGGATGAGAGAGAGAGAGAGAAAGAGAGAGAGAGAGAGAGAGAGAGAGAGAGAGAGAGAGAGACAGAGAGAGGGGGAGATAGAGAGAAAGAGAGAGAGAGGGAGAGAGACAGAGCGACAGAGAGAGAGGGAGAGAGACAGACATACAGACAGAGGGAGAGAGAGAGACAGAGAAAGAGAGAGAGACAGACAGACAGAGAGAGAGAGAGAGAGAGAGAGGGGGAGATAGAGAGAACAAGAAATTCCTCCGAGGTAGGTAAAACACCCCCGTCCTTACCCTTCTCACTGCCACCAACTGAGAAGGTTATTTCCCTTTGACCAT
Organism: Littorina saxatilis; assembly: GCF_037325665.1. NCBI lineage: Eukaryota > Metazoa > Mollusca > Gastropoda > Littorinimorpha > Littorinidae > Littorina > Littorina saxatilis. The sequence goes on from NC_090245.1 coordinate 19,132,786, forward strand.
TAATATGTCCCTCTATAAGTCCTTGTAGAATCTTAATCCACCAATAACTCCCTAACCGTGTGTTTGACTGGTCCCAATGTTTGTAAGGACCGTCTCAGGAATGTATAGAACCTGTTCACCAAGTTTGGTGACGATCGGTCCGTTCATTCTTGAGATCTATATGCGAACACAAACACACACACAAACAAACAAACAAACAAACACATCGACCGAATCCTATACACACCCCTATACCGGGGGTGTAAAGAGAGAGAGAGGGAGAGCAGAGAATTGTGCAAGGTGTTGTGGGCTCGAGCTCCACTGAGCCAAATTAATAAGCACTCGTGTATTTTGTTGGTACGAACTTATGAAACTAAAGAGATTCTTTCTGTCTCTCGGTCTCACTGAGTCTCTGTCTCTGTCCCTCCCCCGCCCCCTCCCCCTTTCTCTCTCTCTCTCTCTCTCTCTCTCTCTCTCTCTCTCTCTCTGAAGATTTTTTCCTCTATATTCAGTGTTTCATACCCAGTTTCTGCTGAGAAGAATAATTTCTTCATCTTCAACCCCTCATATTCAGTTAGTGTTCGTACTAATAGTGTTTCCCACGCAAACCCAGGCTAGCGTGTGCTCCACGTGCGTGACCTCTGTTGCCTTTGCACAGTGATGACAATGCATAGCTCCGATCTCCACAGATGACGCTAAGAAGTGGCAGATATCCTGTCTTGCAGGTAACGCATAGCTGAGAGGAGAAGTTGGTACGTTTTCATCCTGCGTGTGACCCGTTTGGAACTATGATCTTCGTTTCGTTTGTCGTGATTAATAAAGTCGAAAATCCCGGCTAGAGGTGTTCTTTTCGAGAACGATATTGCGTAACTAAGATTGTAAAACACAGTTTTAAAACTTGTGGTCAGTCTGGACTGCTTGCGAGAGATGAATACATAGTGTCTGTTGCTAATATAAACGACTTGAGAGAAAAAAAGAAGACGCATCGGCAGCAACGGTCTGATTTACTCTGCAGGAATCTTACCAAAGATAACTTCCAAATGCATGCAATGCACAAAAATATAAGTACTGCACATTTTCAGTCGCAGTCTTCGACCCAGGTCCGTTGCCTTCGGATACGTTTCAATTCGCTGCACGAAGAAGGTTATTTTTTTTAATTGTTGTCAATAGCAGGAATGTTTCAAACATGTTATTCATGTCTGAAAACTGCTCAAAACCTTGTTAGTGCGAACACAAATTCGCCCCAAAAACATGCCAGGTTCAATGCCAGGTTGATTCCGCAAAGCTAGATGCGATAAAACAACACTATTTTAGAACCACAAACAGGAACAAAAGACGAAAATAACGCCAAACAACACAACACTCACAGACAAACACGCACCGCCGCAGCGCATTACAGCTTGACTTCGGCAGGAGGAATACGAATACGAATACGAATACGAATACTTTATTATCTCATACAGAGAAATTTCAGTGTGGTGCACATTAAAAGACAAAACAAATAATAAGACAACAGATAAAAATACCATACGAAGCATACTACACTCGCGCACGCATATGTACACTAACAGGAATAGTAACATGATTCCAAATAGGTTAAAAGTTTAACGCTAAAAACTATCATTATCACAGGACTAGATATGTCATTGAACAATATTTATCACAGGACTAGTCATTCGAGGGTTATCACACTCATTCATCACAGAAATCAGTGCATATGTTCACCGGCACACATACTAGTTTTAATTAACTTAGGTATTTAAAAAGCCAATTGACTTTGGAATAAAACTGTTCTTAGTTCTGAGCGTGCGGAATCTGGGAGTGCGGAGGCGACGTCCTGAGGGCAGGACCTCAAAGTGGTGAGCGAGCACATGACTACTATCCTGGATGATGCAACGGGCCTTTCGCACCACACGTCGTTCATACAGCACAGTCAATCCTTCCTGTCTCACCCCCACAATCTTACCACATGTGTTCACCACCCGCCCAAGCACATTCTTACTCTTCACACACAGACCTCCATACCAGCAGATGAAAGAGAAAGTGAGAATGGATTCAATGAATGAAGTATAGAATGTTTGGAGGATGCGGCTGTTGATGTTCAGACTTCTGAGCTTTTGTAAGCAGTAGATTCTTGACTGACACTTCTTGTGGATAGCTTTAGTGTTTGAGGAGAAATTTAGTTTGTTGTCAATGACTGTTCCGAGATATTTGTATTCAGTCACTCGCTCAACTTTCACACCATCTATGTACAAATCTGAAACTGTAGCTGGGTTTTTTGCGAAAGTCAATAACTAGCTCTTTTGTTTTTGTTACATTTAGGGCTAAATAGTTATCTTTACACCAGGAGCTGAAATTTTGAACTTCAGAAAAATAAACAGAATCAGAGTCAGACAGGTCTTCAAGGGCAGAATCGTCAGAATATTTCACAAGAGGGGTCGTAACAGTGCCTTGACAATCGTTAGTGTATAATGTGAACAGAACTGGAGACAATACTGTGCCCTGAGGGGCTCCAGTAGAAGTACTAACTATGGATGAAAGTGCGCTATGGAAACGGACGGACTGGGTTCTGTTCACTAGAAACTGTGTGATCCAAAGGACGAGTCTGGGAGTGACGTTGTAAGAAAGCAGTTTTTGAACAAGCAGGTGAGGTTGTATTGTGTTGAAAGCAGATGAAAAGTCTATAAATAGAATACGGACGAAGGAACCAGGTTTTTCTAAGTGACTATATGCTTGTTGCAGAAGTGTGAGTGTGGCGTCATCTGTACCTCTGTTTTTCTTGTAGGCAAACTGAAAAGGGTCCATGAAAGGTTGTGTGCAGTTGAGAAGACGAGGCAGAAGGATGCGTTCAAAACATTTCATTACTACCGAAGTGAGGGCAACTGGACGATAGTCATTGAGCTGTTTGGGTCTACTGTTTTTAGGAACGGGACAGATGGTTGACTTTTTCCACACATCAGGAACAATACAGTCCCTGAGTGACCAATTGAACAGTTATTCGCTGTATCTGTTTTATTCAGTTCACGAGTAGACCAATATTGGCGTTGCTTTGCCTTGATGCTGGGTGTAATTCTTAGTTCCAATTACTGCCCGCCGCATATCTGAGCAGATGATTCAGCGATACTAGACACCCGTGCAGACAGCGCGCAGGTTTTACTTCAGTTTTGTTTCTTTTCTACCTATATACTACAATCAGGCGATAACTCAAGGTTGCTTTAGTCGTTGTGGTGAAGAGGGGGAGGTAAAGATACCTTCCTCCCAGTCTGAACCAGTATGAAACCATCACAGATTCGTGGTGTCGGCTGTAAATCATCAATATTGCTGCTTTGCTTTAAACAAAATTTATTCCGGAAATACAGAGTGACATGTATAATACGATATGGGCATTTGTTACCACACAACAAGCTAAGCTTATACTAAGTGTTGTTATAAATATGTACATCTAGAAAGGAACTGTTATTTAATGTAATGTCAAGGTCCGAAAATCGCTTATGTTGTCCAATCTTATCAAGCTGAGCTAAGTCATGTGAACACACAAACAAACATATTGCTGCTTTCTGTGTTAATTGCGAAGGTTTTGCCGAATCACTTTCGAGATCGTGTCACTGATCAAATTCACGCTTCGCGCAAAACTGCCGTTACTTCATAAGCTGCTGTTAACAACTGTGAATCAACAATATTGTAACCTTTCTCTGGGAAGGCACTGACTTCGGTTGCTATCACCTTGGTTCTTGTATCTATTTTCACATAACTCTTACAATGTGTTCAGCCTTATTTCCGATTCCACTTCCGACACAAGTACTTTCACAGTGCGAGTTCTGTTTTCCTGCGGGGCTGGTATTTAACAGGGCCGGACTACCGGGGGGGTTATGGGGGTTGCGCAACCCCCCCCCTAGCCTAAACATGTACCTTACTTATTTAATTTTTTTTTATTATTGCTTATTTTATGCCGTTTCATGCAAGGAGCGACCATTTTCCTATCTCAGAATATGACCTACCCGTCAGCTTCAGGGGGCTTCGCCCCCTGACCCCCACAACGAGGGGGGGTGGGGGGTGGGTGGGTTCTAGGGTTTCCGGACCCCCCCCCCCCCAGCCAAAAAATAAAAATATTGAATGAGGTATGCATTTCTTTATTTTACATTGAGTTTCAATTTTTGGGGTATTAATCAGTGACAAAATCTGCTGCCTGAAACTGGTAATGATCATCCTCAGAATGCACCAGATTGCACCATTTTGCATCCTTTTTTTCAAAATTTTCCGGGGGGGCATGACCCCCCTAGCAAGCTAGGCGCTTCGCGCCGTCGGCTCGGCGCTTCGCGCCTTCACACCCATATCTTCACAATATACTTTTGAAAAAAACCAGTCATAAAATGAACTGATCCGCCCCTGCCGCCAGGGGGGACATCCCCCTGGGCCACCACTGGCAACCCCCCCCCTCCTCTTCGCCTAGTCCGGCCCTGTATATGTTATTGAGGTGGTTTCATAGTGCGTCAAATTGTGTGCTGGGAATCAGATTAGATCTGTTTATAAACAAAGAACTAGATAGGATACACATACGGGTTTGCGGCAATCCATGCCTGGCGCAGTCAATCGCCTTTTTCAACGACGTCAAGTCACCATGTAAATCATAGCTTAAATGCATCCTACAATCATTCATTCGCTCGGCCTCCTGACCAGTGGGCCAAAATTGATTCTATCAAGATAAGTTTTATGTGAATATTTGTTTGTCTGTTCACTTAAAAGACCGTTGGGTCGAAATATCTGTGAATGTATTATTTTGTCAATAACAAACGTTCCAACATTGTTTGTGTTTTTTGTTTTATTCATATCATTAATGGTTTTGATTCTAGCAGGTTTGGGCACAATTTGCGCAGGTGTTCAATGCATTTGCTGGTGTGTTTTTATGAGAATATTCTTCGATTTGGTTCCCACAGCAGTGAAAACACACGCACGCACGCACACACACATCCACGCACACATACACACACAAAATAAAAACAAATCAAATTGAATATCCTTTGTTCAAGCGTCTATAGGGAACCCTCGGACTAGTGAACCCTCGGACTAGTGAACCCTCGGACTAGTGGACCCTCGGACTAGTAAACCCTCGGACTAGTGAACCCCTCTCCATTTGCTGTATCATCTTGAAACATCATGGACACCTGTTCTGTGAAGGTACCAAGGTGGTAAAGACGGAGATGGGTGGGGATGAAGATGGGGGATGAAAAACAGCTTCTGGCTTATGTTTGGCGAAGACGTGGTAAGGTTGTGTGTATGGGAGGGGGGGGGGAGAATGTTCGAGCGAGGGGAGGATGTACTATCACGCTACATGTGTCGTTATTACCTTAGCCGACAGCGCCTGTGGTGCGTTATCACTCGGTGCACAACGACACGCCGAATGAGCTTCTGATTTCTTCAAAGCAAAAGAAAAGAAAATCAACCTTCTTCACCACAAGCTGTCAGGACAATACTAGTAGCACCTTTCCAACTTCCCAGGTTAAGCCGATCGCTGCGACCGAATTACTGCGCAAAGAACAAACGCACCTTCTCATGAATACCCACTTTGCAACGAATTCTCAACAACGAGTTAGACAGTATAAAACATCAACTGGGGCGATAAGCGAGAACTCGTGAATACAACCTATACAACAGTTTATTGCATCGTCTGATCTAATGCCCCTCCCTTTAAACATCCCCCCCCCCCCGATTCACACCACCTTACCCCAACCACCCACTCCCCGCCCCCCCCCCCCCCCCACACACACACCTGTTTTTGAGGCCTTGCCTTTTCAGGAGTATATTTTCTAACACATGACCTCGGTAAATGTTCTCTTAAATGTACGACCTATTTACACCCAATGTTTATCTGACATGGTAAAAACAATTAAAAAAAAGTAATCTCACTTTTTCTTGATGTCATTTGTCATGGAGGGTGTCCTTGTGGCGATATTTACCTTTTGTCTTGTTTGTCTCTTGTGCAATTCGGAGTCAGAGTGCTCAGCTATGCGCTCATGACACGCTCGTTCTGGCGTGGAACGCAGTAGAGCATTCGACTTTTTGTTTTCCTTGTTTTCGTATGCATCTTTCTTCTTTCCACCCTCGGCGCTGAGTATGCACTGGCTTTGGGCCAGTCAGCAAAAAGCCTAGGCAGCTCTAGCGATGTCAGCAACAGGTTACTGTGTGTTTTAGTGTCTATTGTTGCTGGTGGTGGTTGCAGTGTTGGCGTGGATTTTGTTTTAGTTGCAGGGATGTCATTTGGCGAGGGCAGTCGGCGAAATGCCGAAACTTTTTTTTAAAACAGGGCGCAATGGCCTAGTGCATAAGACGCTGGCCTCCCAAGGGGAAGGTCGTGGGCTTGAATCCCGGCCGCGCTTGGGTCATTTTAAACGGTCACATGAAAACCCCAAGCATGCATTCACTGGAAGCGGCGTGTGGATGCCTTCAGGGCGGGGTCATTTTAAACGGTCACATGAAAACCCCAAGCATGCATTCACTGGAAGCGGCGTTTGGATGCCTTCAGGGCGGGGTCATTTTAAACGGTCACATGAAAACCCCAAGCATGCATTCACTGGAAGCGGCGTGTGGATGCCTTCAGGGCGGGGTAATTTTAAACGGTCACATGAAAAACCCCAGCATGCATTCACTGGAAGCGGCGTTTGGATGCCTTCAGGGCGGGGTCATTTTAAACGGTCACATGAAAACCCCAAGCATGCATTCACTGGAAGCGGCGTTTGGATGCCTTCAGGGCGGGGTCATTTTAAACGGTCACATGAAAACCCCAAGCATGCATTCACTGGAAGCGGCGTTTGGATGCCTTCAGGGCGGGGTCATTTTAAACGGTCACATGAAAACCCCAAGCATGCATTCACTGGAAGCGGCGTTTGGATGCCTTCAGGGCGGGGTAATTTTAAACGGTCACATGAAAACCCCCAGCATGCATTCACTGGAAGCGGCGTGTGGATGCCTTCAGGGCGGGGTAATTTTAAACGGTCACATGAAAACCCCCAGCATGCATTCACTGGAAGCGGCGTGTGGATGCCTTCAGGGCGGGGTAATTTTAAACGGTCACATGAAAAACCCCAGCATGCATTCACTGGAAGCGGCGTTTGGATGCCTTCAGGGCGGGGTCATTTTAAACGGTCACATGAAAACCCCAAGCATGCATTCACTGGAAGCGGCGTTTGGATGCCTTCAGGGCGGGGTCATTTTAAACGGTCACATGAAAACCCCAAGCATGCATTCACTGGAAGCGGCGTTTGGATGCCTTCAGGGCGGGGTAATTTTAAACGGTCACATGAAAACCCCCAGCATGCATTCACTGGAAGCGGCGTTTGGATGCCTTCAGGGCGGGGTAATTTTAAACGGTCACATGAAAACCCCCAGCATGCATTCACTGGAAGCGGCGTGTGGATGCCTTCAGGGCGGGGTAATTTTAAACGGTCACATGAAAAACCCCAGCATGCATTCACTGGAAGCGGCGTTTGGATGCCTTCAGGGCGGGGTCATTTTAAACGGTCATACACGTAAAACCCGTGGGAATTTCAGCCAAAGAACGGAGAAGAAGATTTCATCTCGCCGACAACCTTGCCGTCATTTTGGCAGATCATATCTGCATGGCTTCTCCCATGGTTTGGGAATCGTCGACGAAATGTATGAAGAAAAGACAATTTTTAATCGCTCTTTAGTGGTAACTTCCTTCCATCTGGGCGTTTGAGAAAACCAAAGCATGCACAGCAGTTGTTGACGTTAACCGCATTTACAAGAATGATTATTAAAAGCCAGACTGCCGAGCTTTACAAAATCGAAGAGGCATGGCGAGGCAATCGTCTGCTCTTTCTAAACAAAAGAGAGAGAGAGAGAGAGAGAGAGAGA
>NC_090245.1:19140836-19150836 GCF_037325665.1 Littorina saxatilis
TTTGTCTCCTTTGCGACTGAGAAGTGACGAAAGGAAAAACACGACAACTGGCGTCGCCGACAGTTACTTCCCTTGTCCATTCGGAGTGACTTATTACTGCAAAATGACGGAAACAGAGCAGCTGATAACGCTTCTAAGGGAGCAGTTGGAGCAACAGCAACGCCAGCACAAGGAAGATTATGGAGCAACAAATGCACCAGATGGATGATGATGAAAAGTGTTCAGTGGTGCCGCAGCTTCTGCCAAGGGGAGGAAAGCTACGACGATCCGAGTGCTTCGAATCTACGTTTTCCCATTACTACACAGGCAGCTGCAATCCCATCTTTTGTTGCGTTTGATGCAACATCGGAACTACTGTGGCCTGACTACTGGTCAAGATTTTGCACGTTTGTGGTCGCCAACTCCGTGCCGGAGCAGCGCAAGGCTCAAGTTTTCTTGACGAATCAGACTGCTACGGTCTACAAACAACTGGCAAATCTGGCTACTCAGCAAAATCCGCCCAAGGACATCAACAGTTTGACAATGGACGAAATTGTCAAATTCATGAAAGAACAGTTCGACCCAAAACTCTTCATAGTGCGAGAACGTTTCAAGTTCTGGAGTGACATGAAACGGAAGCCAGGCGAAACTCTCCAGGAGTTAGCAGCGCGCATACGCCAAGACGCCGCTACCTGTGACTTTCCTTCGATCAAAAACCCACAAGACGAAGCTCTGAGACAGAGATTCATATGTTCTGTCAACAATGAGGCTGTCTTAAAGGCTCTATTCAAGATCAAGGACACAGAGCTGGATTTCGCACGTGCTGTCCAAGTCGCGATTGAGACTGAAGACGCAGCGAAGGTTGCCAAGGAAACTGTCTACGGTTCCAAGACCATGCCAGTCAACAAGGTCCACCAGAACAAGACTACGGGTCCACGAAAGAACCACAAGCAGTCTAATTCCACAGACAGGAAGTGCTACCGATGTGGAAAGGCCCACAAAGCAACAGACTGCCCCTACAAAGAAGCCAAATGCCGATACTGTGACGTCACAGGACATTTGGAAGCTGTCTGTAGAAAAAAGCAACATCAGAATCGGGAACGACATTCCCAGGCTTCCGTGAAGAGAGTCACGAAAGCAGAGCTTGTCAACGCGATCCTCGGTAAAGTTCCCCAAAATACTCCTAGGTTGGATGTACCCATAACAATCCAGGACCGACAGTTCACCATGGAACTGGACACCGCAACTACAGGAAATTTTGTTTCTCTTCCGGTCTGGAGACAACTAGGAAAACCGAAGCTGGATGACGTCACACATCGTTACGAGTCTGCCAGCAAGCACGACCTGCCCGTGCTAGGAACTTTCATGGGCCAAACCAAGGATCCAGTGACTGGTAAGCAAAGCTCAATTCCGTACATCGTCACCAAGATCCCTCATCTGAATCTGCTAGGACGCAACGCAATCCAGACTCTGGGAATTTCTGTGGACAATGCTCTAGGACTGAGGAGCATAGAGAGTCACGCTAAGAGTGAGGGTGCAAAACCTACGCATCCAGCGACCTTCAACGCGCCTTATGCTGCCCTGCAACGAGATTGTCACAGACTGTCTGATAAATTCCCAAATCTCTTCAAACAAGAATTGGGATGTCTCAAGGACTTCGAACTGGACGTGAAGTTCAAGTCTGATGCGAAGCCGGTTTTTCACAAGGCACGTCCGGTACCTTTCGCTCTTCGTGATGACCTCGCCAAAGGCTACGAAGAAGGCATCGCCAAAGGAGTCTGGAAGCCAGTCCAGTTCAATGAATACGGAACGCCAGTGGTACCAATTCGAAAGGCACAAACCTCGGGCACCCTACGGATCTGTGGTGACTACTCAGTGGGCATCAATGATCAGCTTGAAGATCACCGTCATCCAATGCCACTCCCAGAGGAACTGATGCAGAAGCTAGGAGGTGGATTCGGATACACCAAGATCGATCTTGCTGATGCCTACAACCAGATCAAGCTGGCACCAGAGAGTCAACGCAGGCTAGCCCTCAGCACTCACCGTGGGGTACTCCTGCAGCAACGACTTCCTTTCGGGATAAAGTCAGCACCTGGTTACTTTCAAGAGATCATGGAAAACCTGACCTGTGATCTACCTGGTGTTGCCGTCTTCCAAGATGATATACTCGTCAGCGGGAAGGACGCCAACGACCACCTGAGCAACCTGGAACGTTTGCTCACTCGTCTGAACGACAAAGGACTCAGATGTCGTCGTGAAAAGTGCGAGTTCGCACAAGCCAGTGTGGAATACCTTGGACATACCTTATCGGCCGAAGGGATCTCCAAAGGATCGAAGGTCGAGGCAGTTTTGAAAATGCCAGCCCCTACGGACGTCTCAAGCTTGAAGTCTTTCTTGGGCTCAGTTCAGTTTTACGGGAAGTTCATCCCTAACCTGGCCAGCATGGCAGAGCCGCTCTACCGCCTGACGAAGAAGGCGAACCCCTGGAAGTGGGGAGATGAGGAACAGGCAGCATTTGAACAGTTGAAAAATGTGCTTTCCTCGGATCAAGTTCTGGTACACTTCGATCCAAACAAGACTTTGGGACTAGCTTGTGACGCGTCCAACGTTGGAATTGGAGCAGTCCTATTTCATCGCTATCCAGATGGAAGCGAGCGCCCAATCGCCAACGTGTCCAAGACTCTCACGGCTGCAGAAAGGAACTACAGCCAAATCCACAAGGAAGCCCTGGCCATCATCTTTGGCTTGCGGAAGTTCTACCAGTATCTCTACGGACGTCAGTTCATACTGGTGACAGATCATAAGCCGCTGACATCACTGTTCGGACCGAAGAAAGGGACCCCACTGCTCGCAGCTAACAGACTAGCTCGGTGGGCCCTGTGGCTGAACCAGTTTAACTACACCATCGAGTACCGGAAAACAGCGGATCATGGCAATGCAGATGCCCTTAGTCGCTTGCCATACGGAGATGACATCGACTTCGACAGGGAGGAAAGTGGTGAAGACATGGACATGGTGTGTGCCATCAAGGTTCTCAGTCTTCAAGTCCAGCCTGTGGATGCCAATATCCTCCGTCAAGAGTCAGGAAAAGATCCAGTGATATCTACTGTGATGCGCTACGTCCGTGAAGGCTGGCCACCAAAGAACGCTGAGATCAATGAAGATGTCAACAAGTTCCGGAAGTTGTCGGACTCTCTCAGTATCTGCCACGGATGCCTCGTCCATGGATCGAGAGTGGTGATTCCACAGAGCCTGCAGTCCAAGATCCTTGATCTGCTGCATCTCGGACACTTCGGCATGGAACGCATGAAACAGTTGGCAAGAACTGCTGTTTACTGGCCCGGTATCGATGCTGCTATTGAGATGGCTACTCGACGATGTGACTCGTGTGGTGAACATCAGAACAAGCCATCCAAGCCTCCAGTTCACCCATGGATGCTACCAGAAAAGCCGTGGAGCCGCTTACACCTGGACCATGCAATCAACTTCATGGGTAGAGACTGGCTGGTGATCACGGATGCTTACTCCAAGTATCCATGCATTCATCCTACGTCATCCACGTCCTCTAGAGCCACTCTAGACCTGCTGGAAGAAGATTTTGCTCATTTTGGATTGCCTCACACACTTGTCACTGACAACGCGCCGACCTTCACTTCTGAAGAATTTCAGAGCTGGTGCAAGGAACGGGGGATCACGCACCTGACAGGGGCACCATATCATCCTGCTACCAATGGAGCCGCCGAACGTTTGGTGCAGACATTCAAACAAGCACTGAGAAAATCTTCTTTGCCACCGAAGCGTGCTCTTCAAGAGTTCTTGATGCAGTACCGGAGAACGCCGACATCCTGTGGTTTCTCTCCGAGTGAACTCTTGAATTCCAGGCAGTTACGGACAAGGATCGACACTCTGCTGTCCTCGCCAGCCCACATCGCTCAGGGCAAGCAATCCAAGGAGGCATCCAAGTCTCAGATGACTCCAGACTTGAAAGCTGTCGTCAAGGTAACCAGACAGTACAAGGCCGGAGATCCTGTGTATGCTCTGTACCATGGACCTCGCCGAGACAAACAACCCCGATGGGTACCAGCAGTCATCAAGAAGTCTCTGGGTACTCGCTACTTCAACGTCATGGTCATTCCTCATGGTCCAGTATGGAGACGACACTGGGAACAGCTACAGCCACGCTACACCACTGAGGAAGACAATGAACCTGGTGAGGAAGTGGACACTGTTTCTGAACTTGTAACAGATCACCCCATGGAGATCTTGGAAACTGTGCCACAAACTCGGAGACAGACCAAACCCAAAGGTACTCCATCCGTTCCAGAGTATGGACCAGACAATCCAAGACGGTCAAAGAGAACACGCAAACCCACAGAGAGACTTTGCTGTTGATGCTTGAGGAGTAGCATCAGTTTAGGTGGGGAGGTGTTGTGGAGATCGCTAGATACCACTGGAATCGAATGGAAGGATATAGAACATTATAGAACTTACTTTGATTAAGTGCGCAGTCACTCATGACGTAAGCGTAGACGCTCATCGAACAGATGGAACTGTGTAGATCTAACCAGATTAGTGTCGATGTTTCCCGAATATTCTCGTATGTCCATTAACTATATAAGTAGGGCTGCGCACACGTATTGTTGTTCTTTACCAGTCTTGCACTTGTTCTTTCTTACACTGTGCTGAGAGATATTGTCACCGTTGTTCCAGCTGTTAATAAATCTACAGAACCTACACAAATCGTTGTGTCTCCTTTGCGACTGAGAGTGACGAAAGGAAAAACACGACAGTTACTGTACATGTTACCCACTCTCTCGAAAGGCACACACTTTCCTGTGGGGTCCTGATTTGGCCTATTATGGTCCGCTGGACCCGAAAAGCATCAGCTAACTAACTAACACACTTTCCTGTGAAAACGGTTCGGCTCCCCATCTCAGAGCATTCAGGTCTCTTTTTTATGCGGAGAAGACTATTTCTCAACTCTCCACACATACCAAAAATATTTTATACTGACTGCTTTCTGCGAGGAGGTGGAATTATTGGATGAATACATTTTCTGAAAAGCCATTTAATTGTAACTTTTAATAAATTCATTCTTTAAAAACAAAATCCCGCTCTGCACAACGCACAACCAGGCTGATAAAGACCTGATTTTCTGTAGATATTTTCAGGTCTTAAAGGGGGGTGGTGGGAGGGGGGGTTCCACTGTATCACGGATCATCCCTAGCTTAGCGTTTTACAAAGAGACCACCACCACCGTCACCACCACAACCCCTCCTCCCGCATCCTACGCCTCCACCCAAACGACCTACCCTACCCTACCCTACCCTATCCAGAGCGTAACACGAACCAACATCCCAAGTGATGAGCCCGAAGACAGACAGCAATGTGGGTACAGTGGAACCCCCAATGTAAGACCTCCAAAATTCCAAGAAAAGTCAGATCTTAAAGGTCCTTGTCTACATTTTTATACCGAAATCGCCATTTGACCATTAAAATGCAGAGTCTGTTATCTGCAAATATCAACAATACACCCCCTTTCGATCAGGAAAGACGAAGCCAGTGTAGCCGTTTGAAAATTCATTGTAGTATTCCAGCGTAGTACTCATAGTAGGATATCCTTATTTGGAAAATGCCAAGCGCAAAACTCCTCTCAAATCCCGTGCATTTCGTGCGTTTAAAAAAACAGCGCTCCAGTGTCAAACTGTTGCTGCACTTGTTTGGGCGTGGCTATAAGCATAGTGACATGAATTTGATTGGTCAGTATTTTTAGGCAAAGCACATGTTCTCAGCAAACAGAAAACTAAATATTGGAAGGGTGAGTCACGCTACCCCAAAAATAAAATCTTTTTTATATTTAGTCAAGTTTTGACTAAATATTTTAACATCGAGAGAGAATCGAAACGAGGGTCGAGGTGTATGTGTGTGTGTATGTGTGTGTGTATGTGAGTGTGTGTGTGTGCGTGTAGAGCAATTCAGACCAAACTACTGGACCGATCTTTATGAAATTTGACATGAGAGTTCCTGGGATTGATATCCCCATACGTTTTTTTCATTTTTTTGATAAATGTCTTTGATGACGTCATATCCGGCTTTTCGTGAAAGTTGAGGCGGCACTGTCACGCCCTTATTTTTCAACCAAATTGGTTGAAATTTTGGTCAAGTAATCTTCGACGAAGCCCGGGGTTCGGTATTGCATTTCAGCTTGGTGGCTTAAAAATTAATTAATGACTTTGGTCATTAAAAATCTGAAAATTGTAAAAAAAAATAAAAATTTATAAAACGATCCAAATTTACGTTTATCTTATTCTCCATCATTTGCTGATTCCAAAAACATATAAATATGTTATATTCGGATTAAAAACAAGCTCTCAAAATTAAATATATAAAAATTATTATAAAATTTTTTTTTTCGAAATCAATTTAAAAACACTTTCATCTTATTCCTTGTCGGTTCCTGATTCCAAAAATATATAGATATGATATGTTTGGATTAAAAACACGCTCAGAAAGTTAAAACAAAGAGAGGTACAGAAAAGCGTGCTATCCTTCTCAGCGCAACGAATACCCCGCTCTTCTTGTCAATTCCACGTGCACTGCCTTTGCCACGGGCGGTGGAGTGACGATGCTACGAGTATACGGTCTTGCTGCGTTGCGTTGCGTTCAGTTTCATTCTGTGAGTTCGACAGCTACTTGACTAAATATTGTATTTTCGCCTTACGCGACTTGTTACATATCTATTTTTTCTATAACTTTTCCCCCCATGGTTCATTCATCATTTGACATAATTTTGTATCGAAATCTAACCATAAGATTATTGAAAAAAAGCAAAAATGTAGACGACCACCTTTAAAATGAAGGGAGTCTTAAAATGGAGGGAGTTTTAAAATGGAGGTAAATTTAGAGATGTTATGAACAGAAAATCTGAGAAGGTAAGGTCTTAAAAAAGGGGAAGTCTTAAATGTGGGGGTCTTAAAGGGGGGTTCTGCTGTAGCTGGGAGGATAAAGAGGGTCACGCTCCCGTTCTCCTCCACGACACCTTTTACTTTTATAACCTTTCCCATCCGTTTCTTTGGAGGACTGACTGACGTTGCCATGGTTTCCGCGCGATGCCTGAATTCTTCTCTGTGCGGTGGCAGCTTTATATTCTCGTCTGTATCTTCGTAGTAGTAGCAGTGACTATTTGCTTACAGTTTTGGAGTACGGAAGGGGAATTGGTAGTGGTGCAAATATAGTTAATCAGCGGAACTCGCTGACTTTCTAGGGAGGGAAAAGTCGTTTTGAAGTCAAACATATCTTTCTTCGCGAGGTTCAAGTAGTTTGTGTGTGTGTGTTAATTTCATCCAATGTCGGAGAAAATGACATTTCTTAGTTTTCTTTCGTGAGCCGTTCGTGATGATTTTTTTCTTTTATGGTTACAAAATACTCTCTTGTCAAGAATTCATGTCATCGCATCGCTGATTCGTAAAAATGCGAGCAAAACAAAATGACAGAGAAGCCAAAGAAAAAGATTATCTGAAAACGGCAGTTGCAAACCTACTATTTTGAATCAGTATTTTCTTGAAGGCACACACGGTATTCTCGATTTGTGAAAGCGCATACAACAAGTTTTGCAGTTGGTCTTAGAGGAGAATAGTTGAAACATCATGAACAGGGACTCAGTTTTTATTTTATAACATTAATACTTAAAGGGACAATATCTATAAAAAATATAAAAAAATAAAAAAAGAAGAAGACTTTTAGATCGCTTTCAGAGTTATACCATAAGATTCTGCGTTACAAATGATGAAACCGCGCAGGAGGACTTCCTCCACTTTGCAAAATAAAGTGTTTTTAAAGATTAATAAAAAAAAAATTAATAGGCAAATGATGAGCACTCTTTGGAGCGCTGGGTTGAATTACTTCCCATGTGTTACTTCCCTTGTTTCTGTCTCTTGATAGCGTTACTAGACTGCCGTATCATGATAGAGGGCGGTATCAGTCTTGTCGACAGGCGACGCCTCTGCACTACTTGTTGTCTCCTGTATCCGAGAGAGGCGGTGCTCCAAAGCTCATTCACCCATTTTGAATCAATTAATGTCCATACTTGTCGTGATTTTTGGAGCAAATCGTGCCGTTTGCGCCTGTATTAAGGCACAGTGGATTCCCCAGATTTGTCAGATTCCTTAAATTCGCCAAGAACAACCCTCCCCCTCTAACCACTCCCCCCTCCCCCCCTCCCCCCCCCCCCCCCCTCGATCCCCCCTCCCCCTCCGCAACGGTCAGATCAAAAGTATGCAACATACCAGCCTCTTCCGCCACAGATACAGATGTATAAAAGAAACTATTTTTTGTTTTAGATCTCCCCGTGAATTGTTTTTACCTGACTGAAAATGCTTAATAATCAAGAAAGCCACTTCACCAATTCGTATACACGTGTATCTAAACCAAATGACCCTCCTGGCCTCATTCTTGCCCTATATCCAGCATTCTATACTGCGCTACAAAAGAAACCCATATGGTTGGCACAATTCGGCAGCAGAGGCAGCAGTATTTCACATAAGCTTCTGTACACATTGTCTCTAGGTAGAAAAAGCGACGACACAGTAAATGTTGCACATGTTGCGGCCAGGTGGTCACATTTAAGGGCTTTCTGGCACGGGCACACTGAAAGGTCAACGTATCGACGTAGAGAAAGAAGGGGGAAATGGGACCACGAGGCTTGAGAAGTATGGATACGATTGTAGGCATGAGTCTGACTTCTGCGAGGCGCTCTTTTCTTGTGTGTGCATTGAGAGCGAGATGCTTGTTCTTGCGTACGGGTGTTGGGGTAATGTGTTTTGGTATGTCCAGATATGCCGGTGTGTGTGTGCGAGTGAGTGAATGTGTGTGTGTGTGTGTGTGCGTGCGTGTGTGTGTGTGTGTGCGTGCGTGTGTGTGTGTGTGTGTGTGTGTGTGCGCGCGTGTGTGTGCCGTGTGTGTGTGTGTGTGCGTGTGTGTGTGTGCGTGCGTGCGTGCGTGCGTGTGTGCATCCGCGTGCGCTAATGCGTGCGTGCGTGCGCGCGCGCGTGTGTGTGTGTGTGTGTGTGTGTGTGTTTGTCCGCGCGAGTGTGTGTGTGTGGAAAACGTGTCCCTGTATGTCTATGTCTGTGTTTGTCTGTCTGATCGCCCGTCTGTATGGCTGTCTGCCTAGCTGTCTCTTTTATTTTGAAACCCCTTTCCACATTACCCAATTTTGTAAATGGGCAAATCCCCCGTTCCCTTCTGCCCCCTCCCTCGTCTCTCTCAGTAGCTCTGTCTCTGCATTTCTTTCATTCATTTTATCACTCACCCACTCTCTCACTCACTCACTCACTCACTCTGACACTCACTCACACGCTCAATCACTCATTCACTCGCTCACTTTTTGTTTTAAGGTAGTGGTTCTTTAGAGCGAGGGCTGGATGTAAAAAGGCAGATCACTGCTCAATCGATTACCCTCGTTAAATAAAGAATTGTCATTGTCATTGTCCTTGTCCTTGCCATTGTCACTATGATTCTACAATGTTCTCTTTCATCTGTTTCTCCCTGAATGTACCCTTTTCCTTCTTTTTGCAACTATCATCTACTGTTTATTCTGCTCCTAGCTCTTTTTTTGGTACATACCGATATTTATGTGAAATCCCATTGGGACAATATAACCAGAAGGGGTATGCGTGCTTTAAGAAAAGATCTCTCTCTCTCTCTCTCTCTCTCTCTCTCTCTCTCTCTCTCTCTCTCTCTCTCTCTCTCTCTCTCTCTCTCTCTCTCTCTCTCTCTCTCTCTCACTCTCTCTCACTCACTCTCTCTTTTTCTTTCTCTCTCTCTCTTTTTCTCTTTCTCTCTCTCTCTCTCTTTCTCTCTCTCCCACTCTCTCTCTGTCTCTCTCTCTCTCCCACTCTCTCTCTCTCTCGCTCTCTGTCTCTCTCACTCTCTCTCACTCACTCACTCTTTTTCTTTCTCTCTCTCTCTCTCTCTCTCTCTCTCTCTCTCTCTCTCTCTCTCTCTCTCTCTCTCTCTC